>NW_024044118.1:0-4235 GCF_014851395.1 Micropterus salmoides
TTACATGCAGGATGAGCTCCAAGCCAGACCACCAGAAACAGAACAAGGAAATAAAACCACAAGCAGTGTTAATTTCATTGACGAAGACTATGAGGAAAAATATTCGTCAACGAACCTTTTTACAGACGAAAACTAAATAAAAACTAAATAAAAAGTCAGATATGATGACGAAGACTGTGACGAAATATAACTTTAGTCAACGAATATAAAATTAGACAAAAATATTAGGGAGGGACGAATGGAGAAGAGATTCAATCATCACTACTCTTTTTGTGGGACAAGTTTGGAAGAAATCCAATCAGAGCGAATCTCATGGCCGCCTGTAAACCGTGTGGAGCAAAGATCTCTGGGAAAAACACCACCAACTTGAAGCGACATTTACAGAGGATCATCCGGAAATACATGCGAAAGTAAGCATACATGCTAAGCTTATTTATCAGATAAACCCCGTGTTTCCGCTAAACTTGAATAAAATAGAAGCTAAAGGAAACCAGCTTGAGCTATATTGATTAGACGATTGTCTCGCTGAATTATATGAGCATAAATATTAAATGTCCTCAAATTGAATCAAATGTGTAAAATGTGTATTTAGTAACGTTAGATGTTGTGGCGTTATATGACTGGACGAAGGTGGGTGAGTGAGAGACAGAGAGAGAGGAGAGATCTGAGGAGATTGGGCAAAAAAAACACAACTGATTTCCCCTTATTCACCCTCACAGATACAGAAGACATCTGATGACAAAGATGACCGTAGGCCAAGTGGAAATAAAGCTAGTGCTGCTAGTGCAACCCAGCAGCAGGCCATCTCTACAGCTTTCCTAAGTTCTTCAAAGTACAAAACTGAATGGAAGGAACAACAGACCAAGGAGCAGGCCATAGCTAGATGGATTGGACGCACAGGTTTACCACTCACAACAATTGAAGACGAGGACTTGTGCTAATGATGGAGATAGTAGATAGGAGAAACAGTTCCAAAGAAAACTAAAATGAGCTATTTGATTGAAACACAGTATGAACATGAAAGACAAAAATTCAAAGAGAGACTGGCTGCTGCCCGGAGAGTTTCCATTGGCCTTGACTTGTGGACAAAAAAGGACTGACAGCCTTCCTTGCTATAAGCGCACGCTACTTTTGTGTGAACAAAGTAAACCTGTACACATATTGTTGGCCTTGAACAAGTAGCTCACCCACACACTGCACAGTCTATTAAGGCATGTGTGGACAAATGAATGCAAGAGTGGGGCATACCAAAGGAGAAGATCCTGACGGTAGAACGGACAATGGGAGTAACATGGTGGCAGCCTTTAAAAACACACAGCAGAAGAAACCAGCTCTGAGGATGACTCCCCTGGGTCCACGATGGAAAGTGACTCTGAAATTGATGACCAGCGGTGAGCCATGTTTAGTTTATTCTTTTACATCACAGTCAATTATCACATGAATGGTTTCCCCCTGCCACGCACTACATATATACAGTATGTACAGACACACACCAGCCAATTATTAGGTTTAGACTTCTATGGTTGTCTTTTCTTCTTGTTATTAGGTACCATCATGTCGACATGGACATGGCCGGACACCGTGCGTGGTGCATACCGTACAACTTGTGGTCCACATGTTGAGAAAGAGACACTGTCAAAAGAGTCCTCGAAAAGCAAGGTCTGTGCGAAGTCTTTCGCAAGTCTCAGTTGCAACCAGAGGTTATCGGACCACTGTGGTGTTATTGTTGTAAATGACTGCCCCACACGCTGGTCAAGCACATTCAACATGGTCGCACGACTCCTCACAGTCAAAGATGCAGTCTGTCAAATCACAAATGACATGGGATGGGACAGTTTGCTTACTAGTGAGTGGCAAAAGCTTTCATATTGCATGACTTACTGCTGCCTTTTGCGGAACACACTAAAACCCTCCAGAGTGACACTGAATCTATGTCCTTAGTGGTTCCTGCCCCTTTGATCTGCTGAGCCGCCTAACTGACTTTGCAGAGAACACTCGGTAACAGACTGCCACTCTTGCAGAGAAAATGAGATCAAATCTGAACCAGCGTTTGCTTGCCTCTTGGATTCAAACCGATGAAAAGTTGAAATCCTTGTTAATGTTGATGTGGCTGATGGAAATATCCAGGAACTGCTGAAACAGGCAGAAGACTATGTGGTCAAATGCACTTTCCCACACACAAGACAGGAGGACCAGTCTGAAGATGATGCAGAAGAAGAGGTATTGAGGAACCAGAAGCAGCGCCATCCTCAAGCAGCCGGTGTTTAGGTTCCTCTCAAAATGCCGCACCACAAGGCCTAAACAGAAAACCTCCACAACCAGCATCAGGCGGCAGATCATCAAGTACAAGGAAGAACTTTCACATCCACTGCGGACACAGGAACAGACTTGTGGCTGGATAAGAGTGACAGTTTTTATCACAGTTTAAAACCTTTCGCGTTAGACTGTTGCTATGCAGCTTCTCAAGCTTTGCAGAGAGGGTCAGCATCACAGGTGACCTCACAAGAGGACGGCGCAACAGAGGAAGGGTTACATGGAGCGAAGTGCTTTCCTTAAAATGAACAGAAACAATAGAAACTGTTGTATTCACTGCTATTTACAGCATTTCCTGAAGTAGTATATGCACAGCTTGAAAGTTTTTGTTTTGTTTTGTTTAATATGAGAGCAGAGAGATTTTTTCGTTCCATGCAATAATGGCATTACAGCTTAGCATGTAATTCACTGATACTTGATACTTCTTTTAATTATTAACAGAAGATTATTTCATTTTGTGTGCAATGACATTACAACCAATACATATTATCTTTTACATGTTTTGTTTCAAATCTCTTTGATTTTGCCACAATGCACAGAGTAATAGAGGATGAAGAAGAAGATGATGCTTACAGAGTTTTTAGTTTAATGTGAATTTACTGTATGAGAGCAGGGTTTTTTATTTACTTGAACATTAGGGAGTATGTCTTTGTAGTGCGTGTCAATGGCATTACAGCCAATACATCTTTATTCTAACATTAGAGAATTGCACTAATCTGTTCAGTTCAAAGCCTAGCAGTATTTAACGTCTCTTGAGGTACGTGAAGATTAACAGTAGTGAAGTTTCTGTATTTAGATTGTGCAATGGCATTACAACCAATAGTTTTATTATTGTTTTGAGAATTGCACTTTATTGTCTTAATGTTTTGATTTTGCACAGACAGTAGAAGACAGTAAGTTAAGGTTATCTATTTCAATAATATTATACTTCATCTTGAAGAATGTCATATGCATTGCATATCATTCAGGGAGGGATCTTTTTCAGGGAGCATCTTATTTTTCAGGAGAGCAGGCCTTATGCTTATTTTATGTGAGATTATCTTTTGTGAAAAAAACACGGTCAGCGTTTTTGACATCAAGAATTAAATAAAAATTGAATCTGTGTCTGTATTGCAGATTCAAACCTTAATACCATTTCATAACAGACTGATGGATACTTCCAATGACAGGAAGTCCACTCCACTGTAGATTTAGTCGACTAAAATCTGCTAATATTTGGTCTACTAAAACTCGAGCTAAGACTAAAAGACTTAAGACTAGACTAAGACTAAAACTCTATGATATTTAGTTGACTAAAACTAGACTAAGACTAAAAGATTTCAGATAGACTAAAATGTGACTAAAACTAAATGGTGTGTTATTCATAGACTAAGACTAAATCAGAATTTGATGTCAAAATTAACACTGCCACCAAGACAGTGACTCTCTACCTGCAACCTGAACTAAACTAAAACACAGCTCTGGCAGTTGTTGTATTCATATTATTTTGTTCATGCATGTATAAAGATAATAGGAAAAAAACATGTAAATATGCACCAACTACGCAACCGATCCCTACCTGGGTCTCCCCGACTAAGTTAGCCTCTCCTAACGTTACAGGGTGAGCTGTCTGACTACTGTTCAGAGATACAAGATTTGTGAAAACATTTAAAAGACTGGGGTGTTGAGCCCGGGGTGTTGGCGACCGAGGCCTGTGGTGTCCACGATGGAACCATCTCACAGGTCTCCTCATGCAATATCTTCTGTTTTTATTGACAACCTTTAGCCTGGAACATCCATGTGGACAGTCTCTGTAGCAGATTACAACGACGACTGCACTTCCTGTGTCAACTTGGACTTCATGGTGTTGATCAAGATGTTTGTTCAGATACGGCATCATATTCAAATACAATAATCATGGCAGCTGGTTCATTACATGTGAA
>NW_024044119.1:0-1763 GCF_014851395.1 Micropterus salmoides
CCATGGTGTTTATGACATCATCAACATTATGACATTGTCAGAATTCTGATTGATAAAGTACAGGCAGTGACACCATTCCCCTCAGAATGGTGTTTATGACATCATCAACATTATGACATTGTCAGAATTCTGATTGATAAAGTACAGGGTGACATCACCTTCCCAGAATGGTGTTTATGACATCATCAAGAATATGACATTGTCAGAATTCTGATTGATAAAGTACAAGAAGTGACATCACATTCCCCTCAGAATGGTGTTCATGACATCATCAACATTATGACATTGTCAGAATTCTGATTGATAAAGTACAGGAAGTGACATCACCTTCCCAGATGGTGTTTATGACATCATCAACATTATGACATTGTCAGAATTCTGATTGATAAAGTACAGGCAGTGACATCACATTCCCCTCAGAATGGTGTTTATGACATCATCAACATTATGACATTGTCAGAATTCTGATTGATAAAGTACAGGAAGTGACAGAACCTTTCACACAGCATGGTGTTTATGACATCATCAACATTATGACATTGTCAGAATTCTGATTGATAAAGTACAGGCAGTGACATCACATTCCCCTCAGAATGGTGTTTATGACATCATCAACATGACATTGTCAGAATTCTGATTGATAAAGTACAGGAAGTGACAGAACCTTTCACACAGCATGGTGTTTATGACATCATCAACATTATGACATTGTCAGAATTCTGATTGATAAAGTACAGGAAGTGACATCACATTCCCCTCAGAATGGTGTTTATGACATCATCAACATTATGACATTGTCAGAATTCTGATTGATAAAGTACAGGAAGTGACAGAACCTTCACACAGATGGTGTTTATGACATCATCAACATTATGACATTGTCAGAATTCTGATTGATAAAGTACAGGAAGTGACATCCATTCCCCTCAGAATGGTGTTTATGACATCATCAACATTATGACATTGTCAGAATTCTGATTGATAAAGTACAGGAAGTGACAGAACCTTCACACAGCATGGTGTTTATGACATCATCAACATTATGACATTGTCAGAATTCTGATTGATAAAGTACAGGAAGTGACATCACATTCCCCTCAGAATGGTGTTTATGACATCATCAACATTATGACATTGTCAGAATTCTGATTGATAAAGTACAGGAGTGACATCACATTCCCCTCAGAATGGTGTTTATGACATCATCAACTTATGACATTGTCAGAATTCTGATTGATAAAGTACAGGAGTGACAGAACCTTCACACAGCATGGTGTTTATGACATCATCAACATTATGACATTGTCAGAATTCTGATTGATAAAGTACAGGAAGTGACATCACATTCCCCTCAGAATGGTGTTTATGACATCATCAACATTATGACATTGTCAGAATTCTGATTGATAAAGTACAGGCAGTGACATCACATTCCCTCAGAATGGTGTTTATGACATCATCAACATTATGACATTGTCAGAATTCTGATTGATAAAGTACAGGAAGTGACAGAATTCCACAGAATGGTTTTATGACATCATCAACATTATGACATTGTCAGAATTCTGATTGATAAAGTACAGGAGTGACATCACATTCCCCTCAGAATGGTGTTTATGACATCATCAACATTATGACATTGTCAGAATTCTGATTGATAAAGTACAGGAAGTGACAGAACCTTTCACACAGCATGGTGTTTATGACATCATCAACATTATGACATTGTCAGAATTCTGATTGATAAAGTACAGGAAGTGACA
>NW_024044120.1:0-2760 GCF_014851395.1 Micropterus salmoides
ATGGTGTTTATGACATCAACATTATGACATTGTCAGAATTCTGATTGATAAAGTACAGGAAGTGAAAGAACCTTTCACACAGCATGGTGTTTATGACATCATCAACATTATGACATTGTCAGAATTCTTCTATAAAGTACAGGAAGTGACATCACATTCCCCTCAGAATGGTGTTTATGACATCATCAACATTATGACATTGTCAGAATTCTGATTGATAAGTACAGGTGACATCACATTCACTCAGAATGGTGTTTATGACATCATCAACATTATGACATTGTCAGAATTCTGATTGATAAAGTACAGGAAGTGAAAGAACCTTTCACACAGATGGTGTTTATGACATCATCAACATTATGACATTGTCAGAATTCTGATTGATAAAGTACAGGAGTGACATCACATTCCCCTCAGAATGGTGTTTATGACATCATCAACATTATGACATTGTCAGAATTCTGATTGATAAAGTACAGGAAGTGACATAACCTTTCACACAGCAGGTGTTTATGACATCATCAACATTATGACATTGTCAGAATTCTGATTGATAAGTACAGGAGTGACATCACATTCCCCTCAGAATGGTGTTTATGACATCATCAACATTATGACATTGTCAGAATTCTGATTGATAAAGTACAGGGTGACATCACCTTTCCCCAGAATGGTGTTTATGACATCATCAACATTATGACATTGTCAGAATTCTGATTGATAAAGTACAGGAAGTGACATCACATTCCCCTCAGAATGGTGTTTATGACATCATCAAGATTATGACATTGTCAGAATTCTGATTGATAAAGTACAGAAGTGACATCACATTCCCCTCAGAATGGTGTTTATGACATCATCAACTTATGACATTGTCAGAATTCTGATTGATAAAGTACAGGCAGTGACATCACATTCCCTCAGAATGGTGTTTATGACATCATCAACATTATGACATTGTCAGAATTCTGATTGATAAAGTACAGGAAGTGACAGAACCTTCCACAGCATGGTGTTTTGACATCATCAACATTATGACATTGTCAGAATTCTGATTGATAAAGTACAGGCAGTGACATCACATTCCTCTCAGAATGGTGTTTATGACATCATCAACATTATGACATTGTCAGAATTCTGATTGATAAAGTACAGAAGTGAAAACCTTTCACACAGCATGGTGTTTATGACATCATCAACATTATGACATTGTCAGAATTCTGATTGATAAAGTACAGGAGTGACATCACATTCCCCTCAGAATGGTGTTTATGACATCATCAACATTATGACATTGTCAGAATTCTGATTGATAAAGTACAGGAAGTGACATAACCTTTCACACAGCAGGTGTTTTGACATCATCAACATTATGACATTGTCAGAATTCTGATTGATAAAGTACAGGAGTGACATCACATTCCCCTCAGAATGGTGTTTTGACATCATCAACATTATGACATTGTCAGAATTCTAATTGATAAAGTACAGGCAGTGACATCACATTCCCAGAATGGTGTTTATGACATCATCAACATATGACATTGTCAGAATTCTGATTGATAAAGTACAGGAAGTGACATCACATTCCCCTCAGAATGGTGTTTATGACATCATCAACATTATGACATTGTCAGAATTCTGATTGATAAAGTAACAGTGACATCACATTCCCCTCAGAATGGTGTTTATGACATCATCAACATTATGACATTGTCAGAATTCTGATTGATAAAGTACAGGAAGTGACAGAACCTTCCCCTCATGGTGTTTATGACATCATCAACATTATGACATTGTCAGAATTCTGATTGATAAAGTACAGGAAGTGACAGAACCTTTCACACAGCATGGTGTTTATGACATCATCAACATTATGACATTGTCAGAATTCTGATTGATAAAGTACAGGCAGTGACATCACATTCCCTCAGAATGGTGTTTATGACATCATCAACATTATGACATTGTCAGAATTCTGATTGATAAAGTACAGGAAGTGACAGAACCTTTCCACAGCATGGTTTTATGACATCATCAACATTATGACATTGTCAGAATTCTGATTGATAAAGTACAGGAAGTGACATCACATTCCCCTCAGAATGGTGTTTATGACATCATCAACATTATGACATTGTCAGAATTCTGATTGATAAAGTACAGGAAGTGACAGAACCTTTCACACAGCATGTGTTTATGACATCATCAACATTATGACATTGTCAGAATTCTGATTGATAAAGTACAGGAAGTGACATCACATTCCCCAGAATGGTGTTTATGACATCATCAACATTATGACATTGTCAGAATTCTGATTGATAAAGTACAGGAAGTGACATCACATTCCTCTCAGAATGGTGTTTATGACATCATCAACATTATGACATTGTCAGAATTCTGATTGATAAAGTACAGGAGTGACAGAACCTTTCACACAGCATGTTTTTATGACATCATCAACATTATGACATTGTCAGAATTCTGATTGATAAAGTACAGACGACTCACATTCCCCTCAGAATGGTGTTTATGACATCATCAACATTATGACATTGTCAGAATTCTGATTGATAAAGTACAGGAAGTGACATACCTTTCACACAGCATGGTGTTTATGACATCATCAACATTATGACATTGTCAGAATTCTGATTGATAAAGTACAGGAAGTGACATCACATTCCCCTCAGAATGGTGTTTATGACATCATCAACATTATGACATTGTCAGAATTCTGATTGATAAAGTACAGGA
>NW_024044121.1:0-2281 GCF_014851395.1 Micropterus salmoides
AATAGCACAACTTTTCATCTTCAATGCCTTTAGAAGGCACAGCACAAATTTGAAGTCGGTCGGACTAAATCCCTAGGAGGAGTTCGTTAAAGTACGAAGTGTGTAAATCTCCAAAATTTGAACGAAAATCAAAATGGCCGACTTCCTGTTGATTTTAGGGATCGCTCAAGAGGCTTTTTTGTGCGTCTGGACAAGATACACGTACCACAGAAAATTCGTGCAGTAGGTGAAACGTGCGGGGGGCTGCTTCGTTAAAAGTCACTTCCTGTTGCCCAGTGTGGCGCTATGACTGTGTGAATGTCAGCATGTACATGTGTTCGGGGGGACTCTCATCCTACATGTACAGTTTGGTCCAATGTGAGCATGTACACTGAAGTTACGACAACTTCCGTGTCATGGCGAAGAGGATCTTTGACGCCACGCCACGGACACGCCCATTGACGAAAACTTGCAAATAGCACAACTTTTCATCTTCAATGCCTTTAGAAGGCACAGCAAAATTGAGGTCGGTCGGACTAAATCCCTAGGAGGAGTTCGTTAAAGTACGAAGTGTGAATCATCCAAAATTTGACGTAAAATTCAAATGGCGACTTCCTGGTGTTTAGGCATGGCTCCAAGAGCTTTTTTGTGCGTCTGGACAAGATACACGTACCACAGAAAATTGTGCACGTAGGTAAACGTGCGGCGGGGGCTGCTTCGTTAAAAGTCACTTCCTGTTGCCAGCAGGTGGCGCTATGACTGTTGTGAATGTCAGCATGTACATGTGTTCAGGGCGGGACTCTCATCCTACATGTACAGTTTGGTCCAGATGTGAGCATGTACACTGAAGTTTACGACAACTTCCGTGTCATGGCGAAGAGCTGATCTTTGACGCCACGCCACGGACACGCCCATTGACGAAAACTTGCAAATAGCACAACTTTTCATCTTCAATGCCTTTAGAGGCACAGCACAAATTTGAGGTCGGTCGGACTAAATCCCTAGGAGGAGTTCGTTAAAGTACGAAGTGGTTAAATCATCCAAAATTTGACGTAAAATTCAAATGGCCGATTCCTGTTGTTTAGGCTATGGCTCCAAGAGACTTTTTTGTGCGTCTGGACAAGATACACGTACCACAGAAAATTCGTGCACGTAGTGAAACGTGCGGCGGGGGGCTGCTTCGTTAAAAGTCACTTCCTGTTGCCAGCAGGTGGCGCTATGACTGTGGGTGAATGTCAGCATGTACATGTGTTCAGGGCGGGACTCTATCCTACATGTACAGTTTGGTCCAGATGTGAGCATGTACATGAAGTTACGACAACTTCCGTGTCATGGCGAAGAGGCTGATCTTTACGCACGCCACGGACACGCCCATTGACGAAACTTGCAAATAGCACAACTTTTCATCTTCATGCCTTTAGAAGGCCAGCACAATTTGAGGTCGGTCGGACTAATCCTAGGAGGAGTTCGTTAAAGTACGAAGTGTGTAAATCATCCAAAATTTGACGTAAAATTCAAAATGGCCGACTTCCTGTTGGGTTTAGGCTATGGCTCCAAGACTTTTTTGTGCGTCTGGACATACAGTACCACAGAAAATTCGTGCACGTAGGTGAAACGTGCGGCGGGGGCTGCTTCGTTAAAGGTCACTTTCTGTTGCCAGCAGGTGGCGCTATGACTGGGGTGAATGTCGGCATGTACATGTGTTCAGGCGGGACTCTCATCCTACATGTACAGTTTGGTCCGGAGGTGAGCATGTACATGAAGTTACAACAACTTCCTGTTTCTTGCGATAATCATCGACGCCACGGACACGCCCATTGACGAAAACGCGCAAATAGCACAACTTTTCATCGTCAATGCCTTTAGAAGGCACAGCAGAAATTTGAGCGATCCGACTAATCCCTAGGAGGAGTTCGTTAAAGTACGAAGTGTGTAAATCATCCAAAATGGCCATAAAATTCAAAATGGCCGACTTCCTGTTGACTTTAGGCTATGGGTTCTTGAGGCTTTTTTGTGCGTCTGATACGATACATGTCCCCAGAAAATTTCGTACATGTAGGTTGAACGTGAACGAGGGGCTAATCATTTCCAATTTTCTAGGTGGCGCTAGCGAGTCATTTTGCCACGCCCATGTGCGAAACTTGTAGAATACGAAATTTTTCAACCGGTTCTGACATGTTTGCAAATTTTGGTGAGTTTTCGAGTATGTTTAGGCCATGTCATTTGGGCCTACTTTGCAGAAAAAAAAAAAAAAAAAAAAAAAAAAAATAATATATCCGAGCAATTCAATGGGACCTCGCAC
>NW_024044122.1:0-1099 GCF_014851395.1 Micropterus salmoides
AGGAGTTCGTTAAAGTACGAAGTGTGTAAATCATCCAAAATTTGACGTAAAATTCAAAATGGCCTCCACTTCCTGTTGATTTTAGGGCATCGCTCCAAGAGGCTTTTTTGTGCGTCTGGACAAGATACACGTACCACAGAAAATTCGTGCACGTAGGTGAAAACGTGCGGCGGGGGCTGCTTCGTTAAAAGTCATTCTGTTGCCAGCAGGTGGCGCTATGACTGTGGGTGAATGTCAGCATGTACTGTGTTCAGGGCGGGACTCTCATCCTACATGTACAGTTGGTGCAGATGTGAGCATGTACACTGAAGTTACGACAACTTCCGTGTCATGGCGAAGAGTTGATCTTTGACGCCACGCCATGGACACGCCCATTGACGAAAACTTGCAAATAGCACAACTTCATCTTCAATGCCTTTAGAAGGCACAGCAAAAATTTGGGTCGGTCGGACTAAATCCCTAGGAGGAGTTCGTTAAAGTACGAAGTGTGTAAAATCATCCAAAATTGACGTAAAATTCAAAATGGCCGACTTCCTGTTGATTTTAGGGCATCGCTCCAAGAGGCTTTTTTGTCGTGGACAAGATACACGTACCACAAAATTCGTGCACGTAGGTGAAACGTGCGGCGGGGGCTGGTTCGTTAAAAGGTCACTTCCTGTTGCCAGCAGGTGGCGCTATGACTGTGGGTGAATCAGCATGTACATGTGTTCAGGGCGGGGACTCATCCTACATGTACAGTTTGGTCCAGATGTGAGCATGTACACTGAGCTACGACAACTTCCGTGTCATGGGAAGAGTTGATCTTTGACGCCACGCCACGGACACGCCCATTGACGAAACTTGCAAATAGCACAACTTTTCATCTTCAATGCTTTAGAAGGCACAGCAAAAATTTGAGGTCGGTCGGACTAATCCTAGGAGGAGTTCGTTAAAGTACGAAGTGTGTAAATCATCCAAAATTTGACGTAAAATTCAAAATGGCCGACTTCCTGTTGGGTTTAGGCTATGGCTCCAAGGAGACTTTTTTGTGCGTCTGGACAAGATACACGTACCACAGAAAATTCGTGCACGTAGGTGAAACGTGCGGCGGGGGCTGCTT
>NW_024044123.1:0-6366 GCF_014851395.1 Micropterus salmoides
AAGCTGCAAGCAGCGTTGGGCGGGCCCTCGCACTTGTAAGCGCGTCCGCGCGTGAGCCGGCCGAGTTGCACATTCTGGAGCTCTGCCGGTGCGGCTGTGAATTTCCTACGCGGTTCCGACGCCGCATGAAGGTGCTATATGTCACTTCCTGTGTCCCCTATGTGGAGCTACATAGCACTTGCCGCTATGAATATAAATCGGTATTGACGTGTAGATGTCTGCGGGGTGGGAGAGTTATCAAGCACGTAAAGTTTGTTTCAGATGTGAACATGTACACTGAACAATAATGTACCCAAACAATAAAATAAATTCCTTTTATATTTCCCTGCCTTGTTGTTTATGTGTACATACAGAGGAAGAATGTGAGAACAGCACACATTTCATCGTTACTGTGTGTTAGAGCATGGGAGAACAGTGGATACTTTTAATACAGCCCACACCCCTAATACTGTGTAACTATAACAAGTAGAGAACAGAAGAAAAAGATGTTCTTTCTTTACAACTGTCTGCATAGCTTATTCATATTGTGTAATGAATGAAAATAAATAGGCCTACTAGGCTCCTCTCTACTTTGACATTTAAGATTAGCTTGTTTGATCCACCTTCATACACATGTGACATTACTGTACAACTTGAGAAAGGTGAGTTGTTTTCTGCTCCAGCCTGCCTAAAAGAAAAGCGTTTTTGGGATTAAATGGACTTTATTAGCTGCTGCAGTGCAGGATGAACTCAGAATAGACCCATTTCTCACCTTATTATTCTAATCATGCAACGAAGAAGAAGAAATGCATAAAATCCTGGGACAAAATCTGTCCACAAATACTGTACAGCATGTAGTCTGATGACAAGACTTGGTTATAGCTGACTTGGGCAGTGAAATGTTTTTTAATTCATGTGGTCATAGTTGTCCACAACTCAAATCAGAATATAAGAAGAAATGTTTTATACCACCTCAAGAAGGCTTCCTATCAGAAAGGTAGGAAGGTATTTCAAATGTACAACTGCAGTACTTAAATCTAAGTAAAGTAATTTCCCTGACATTTTGTGTTACTTTACTTTTAATAGACCCATGTAACAGGTTTTATACTTCCTGTGAGTATAATCCAATCAATCTATTTTCATACTGTATATCCGTTGTGTAATTTGATAAATTGTGTTGTATGTCGTGCTCGCATCTCAGAGAAGACTCTGACTGCAACATGCGTCTTTGTAAAGAGAGAAACAGACAGAAAAAGTCTCTAACTCTGCCTGTCAGCTCGCTCTGCTCCGTTAAAACTGAATTTACCATACAGAATTGAATACGAGTGCACTCCAGATTTAGCTGCAGCCAGCTGACCGTGTGCTTCTCCCTATACCGCAGTTCTGTGTCCATGCATGCAGCAAACTGAAAGCACTGTCTGTCGGAGCGTCTACGTGAAAAGAGAAGGAAGACATTGCTGGTAGTATTGTCTTCAGAGTTGTTAAACACCTCAGCGCACTGAAGGAAGCCATCTGACTGTGTGAGGGGCAAGATCGTTGATGTCTGCAGGCAGAGTAGGAGCTCTCCTGTCTGACTGGTCCACCAATAGCAGAGAAGATGACCCCTTGAGACACAGCCCCTCCTCATTTGCATAATGAGGCAGAAATGCATACAAAAATTTAAAAAAGACAGGCAGAAATAAATACCATGGGTGAAAATAAATAAGGTAAATAAATACAAAGGAAGAATAAAACAGACAAAAATATTAAAACACACATAAATAAATACATTAAAAAAATTAGTAATAAATAAAGTTGAATAACAAATAAGGTAATTATAACAAAGGTGAATAAGTAAAGGCACTAATTAAAATATAACATTTATGTCTCCTTGTATAATTTAATTACTACCTACATTTATTTATTTACTTTATTTTTTTGTGTATTTAATTGGATGCTTATTATTTATTGAGCATTTATTTATTTCTGTATTTATTTCTGACTGTGTCAGGATCGGTCCTCCATAGCGGGGTGGGAGAGTTATCAAGCACGTAAAGTTTGGTTCAGATGTGAGCATGTACACTGAAGTTACAACAACTTCCTGTGTCATGGCGAAGACTTGATCTCTGACGCCACGCCACGGACACACCCATTGACGAAAACTCGCAAATAGCACAACTTTTCATCTTCAATGCCTTTAGAAGGCACAGCACAAATTTGAAGTCGGTCGGACTAAATCCCTAGGAGGAGTTCGTTAAAGTACGAAGTGTGTAAATCATCCAAAATTTGACGTAAAATTCAAAATGGCCGACTTCCTGTTGTTTAGGCATCGCTCCAAGAGGCTTTTTTGTGCGTCTGGACAAGATACACGTACCACAGAAAATTCGTGCACGTAGGTGAAACGTGCGGCGGGGGCTGCTTCGTTAAAAGTCACTTCCTGTTGCCAGCAGGTGGCGCTATGACTGTCTGTGAATGTCAGCATGTACATGTGTTCAGGGCGGGACTCTCATCCTACATGTACAGTTTGGTCCAGATGTGAGCATGTACACTGAAGTTACGACAACTTCCGTGTCATGGCGAAGAGTTGATCTTTGACGCCACGCCACGGACACGCCCATTGACGAAAACTTGCAAATAGCACAACTTTTCATCTTCAATGCCTTTAGAAGGCACAGCACAAATTTGAGGTCGGTCGGACTAAATCCCTAGGAGGAGTTCGTTAAAGTACGAAGTGTGTAAATCATCCAAAATTTGACGTAAAATTCAAAATGGCCGACTTCCTGTTGTTTAGGCTATGGCTCCAAGAGGCTTTTTTGTGCGTCTGGACAAGATACACGTACCACAGAAAATTCGTGCACGTAGGTGAAACGTGCGGCGGGGGCTGCTTCGTTAAAAGTCACTTCCTGTTGCCAGCAGGTGGCGCTATGACTGTGGGTGAATGTCAGCATGTACATGTGTTCAGGGCGGGACTCTCATCCTACATGTACAGTTTGGTCCAGATGTGAGCATGTACACTGAAGTTACGACAACTTCCGTGTCATGGCGAAGAGTTGATCTTTGACGCCACGCCACGGACACGCCCATTGACGAAAACTTGCAAATAGCACAACTTTTCATCTTCAATGCCTTTAGAAGGCACAGCACAAATTTGAGGTCGGTCGGACTAAATCCCTAGGAGGAGTTCGTTAAAGTACGAAGTGTGTAAATCATCCAAAATTTGACGTAAAATTCAAAATGGCCGACTTCCTGTTGGGTTTAGGCTATGGCTCCAAGAGACTTTTTTGTGCGTCTGGACAAGATACACGTACCACAGAAAATTCGTGCACGTAGGTGAAACGTGCGGCGGGGGCTGCTTCGTTAAAGGTCACTTTCTGTTGCCAGCAGGTGGCGCTATGACTGTGGGTGAATGTCGGCATGTACATGTGTTCAGGGCGGGACTCTCATCCTACATGTACAGTTTGGTCCAGATGTGAGCATGTACACTGAAGTTACAACAACTTCCTGTTTCATGCGAATCATCGACGCCACGGACACGCCCATTGACGAAAACGCGCAAATAGCACAACTTTTCATCGTCAATGCCTTTAGAAGGCACAGCAGAAATTTGACGTCGATCCGACTAAATCCCTAGGAGGAGTTCGTTAAAGTACGAAGTGTGTAAATCATCCAAAATGGCCATAAAATTCAAAATGGCCGACTTCCTGTTGACTTTAGGCTATGGGTTCTTGAGGCTTTTTGTGCGTCTTGACATGATACATGTCCCCAGAAAATTTCGTAGATGTAGGTTGAACGTGAACGAGGGGCTAATTTTTTCCAATTTTCTAGGTGGCGCTAGCGAGTCATTTTGCAACGCCCATGTGCGAAACTTGTAGAATACGAAATTTTTCACCGGTTCTGACATTTGCAAATTTTGGTGAGTTTTCGAGTATGTTTAGGCCATGTCATTTGGGCCTACTTTGCAGAAAAAAGAAAAAAAAAAAAAAAAAAAAAAAAAAAAAAAAATAATCCGAGCAAATTCAATAGGGACCTCGCACGGCGTGCTCGGGCCCTAAAAATAAAACCGAGCAATTCAATAGGGACCTCGCACGGTCGTGCTCGGGCCCTAATTAAAGCTGCAAGCAGCGTTGGGCGGGCCCTCGCACTGTAACGCGTCCGCGCGTGAGCCGGCCGAGTTGCACATTCTGGAGCTCTGCCGGTGCGGCTGTGAATTTCCTACGCGGTTCCGACGCCGCATGAAGGTGCTATATGTCACTTCCTGTGTCCCCTATGTGGAGCTACATAGCACTTGCCGCTATGACTATAATCGGTATTGACGTGTAGATGTCTGGGGTGAGAGTTATCAAGCACACGCAAAGTTTGTTCAGATGTTAGCATGTACACTGAAGTTACAACAACTTCCTGTGTCATGGCGAAGACTTGATCTTGACGCCACGCCACGGACACACCCATTGACGAAAACTCGCAAATAGCACAACTTTTCATCTTCATGCCTTTAGAAGGCACAGCACAAATTTGAAGTCGGTCGGACTAAATCCTAGGAGGAGTTCGTTAAGTACGAAGTGTGTAAATCATCCAAAATTTGACGTAAAATTCAAAATGGCCGACTTCCTGTTGATTTTAGGGCATCGCTCCGAAGGCTTTTTTGTGCGTCTGGACAAGATACACGTACCACAGAAAATCGTGCACGTAGGTGAAACGTGCGGCGGGGGCTGCTTCGTTAAAAGTCACTTCCTTTTGCCAGCAGGTGGCGCTATGACTGTGGGTGAATGTCGCATGTACATGTGTTCAGGGCGGACTCTCATCCTACATGTACATTTGGTCAGATGTGAGCATGTACACTGAAGTTACGACAACTTCCGTGTCATGGTGAAGAGCTGATCTTTGACGCCACGCCACGGACCGCCCCATTGACGAAAACTTGCAAATAGCACAACTTTTCATCTTCAATGCCTTTAGAAGGCACAGCACAAATTTGAGGTCGGTCGGACTAATCCCTAGGGGTTCGTTAAAGTACGAAGTGTGTAATCATCCAAAATTTGACGTAAAATTCAAAATGCCGACTTCCTGTTGGGTTTAGGCTATGGCTCCAAGAGACTTTTTTGTGCGTCTGGACAAGATACACGTACCACAGAAAATTCGTGCACGTAGGTGAAACGTGCGGCGGGGCTGCTTCGTTAAAAGTCACTTCCTGTTGCCAGCAGGTGGCGCTATGACTGTGGGTGAATATCAGCATGTACATGTGTTCAGGGCGGGACTCTCATCCTACATGTACAGTTTGGTCCAGATTGAGCATGTACACTGAAGCTACGACAACTTCCGTGTCATGGCGAAGAGTTGATCTTTGACGCCACGCCACGGACACGCCCATTGACGAAAACTTGCAAATAGCACAACTTTTCATCTTCAATGCCTTTAGAAGGCACAGCCAAATTTGAGGTCGGTCGGACTAAATCCCTAGGAGGAGTTCGTTAAAGTACGAAGTGTGTAAATCATCCAAAATTTGACGTAAAATTCAAAATGGCCGACTTCCTGTTGGGTTTAGGCTATGGCTCCAAGAGACTTTTTTGTGCGTCTGGACAAGATACACGTACCACAGAAAATTCGTGCACGTAGGTGAACATGCGGCGGGGGCTGCTTCGTTAAAGGTCACTTTCTGTTGCCAGCAGGTGGCGCTATGACTGTGGGTGAATGTCGGCATGTACATGTGTTCAGGGCGGGACTCTCCTAGATACAGTTTGGTCCAGATGTGAGCATGTACACTGAAGTTACAACAACTTCCTGTTTCATGCGAATCATCGACGCCACGGACACGCCCATTGACGAAAACGCAAATAGCACAACTTTTCATCGTCAATGCTTTAGAAGGCACAGCAGAAATTTGACGTCGATCCGACTAAATCCCTAGGAGGAGTTCGTTAAAGTACGAAGTGTAAATCATCCAAAAATGGCCGTAAAATTCAAAATGGCCGACTTCCTGTTGACTTAGGCTATGGGTTCTTGAGGCTTTTTTGTGCGTCTTGAATGATACATGTCCCCAGAAAATTTCGTACATGTAGGTTGAACGTGAACGAGGGGCTAATTTTTTCCAATTTTCTAGGTGGCGCTAGCGAGTCATTTTGCACGCCCATGTGCGAAACTTGTAGAATACGAAATTTTCACCGTTCTGACATGTTTGCAAATTTGGTGAGTTTTCGAGATGTTTAGGCCATGTCAGTTGAGCCTACTTTGCAGAAAAAAAAAAAAAAAAATATAATATATCCGAGCAAATTCAATAGGGACCTCACACGGTCGTGCTCCCCTATTAAAGCTGCAAGCAGCGTTGTGGGCGGGCCCTCGCACTTGTAGCGCGTCCGCGCGTGAACCGGCCGAGTTGCATATTCTGGAGCTCGCCGGTGCGGCTGTGAATTT
>NW_024044124.1:0-7460 GCF_014851395.1 Micropterus salmoides
TGTCGGGACAGGTGTCGTTGTTGCCTCAGTTGTTGTTGTCGGGGCAGGTGTCGTTGTTGCCTCAGTAGTGTTGTCGGGGCAGGTGTCGTGTTGCCTCAGTTGTTGTTGTCGGGGCAGGTGTCGTGGTTGCCTCAGTAGTTGTTGTCGGGGGCAGGTGTCTGGTGCCTCAGTAGTTGTTGTCGGGGCAGGTGTCGTTGTTGTCTCAGTAGTTGTTGTCGGGGCAGGTGTCGTTGTTGTCTCAGTAGTTGTTGTCGGGGCAGGTGTTGGTTGCAGCGTGTTGTTGTCGGGGCAAGGTGTGTCGTGGTTGCCTCAGTTGTTGTTGTCGGGGCAGGTGTCGTTGTTGCCTCAGTTGTTGTTGTCGGGGCAGGTGTCGTGGTTGCCTCAGTTGTTGTTGTCGGGGCAGGTGTTGTTGCCTCATAGTTGTGTCGGGGCGGTGTCGGGGTTGCCTCAGTAGTTGTTGTCGGGGCAGGTAGATCGAATATAGGGTGTCATTCACTTTGATTGAGCTCCTTTCAATGTCGAAGCCAGTGAGTTTAACTATCATTGATAAAAACCCTCCCAATCTCAATATTATTAGGAACAGATGTGCTTGCAAAGAGAAGGTTCACGTCATTGATGACTGATCCATTTCTGCAGATGGAGAAACACAAAATAATTTGAAATATCACATTTGGTCACTATCTTAAAATTTCTTAAAAGTCTTAACAAAATTACCTGAATGACAACACGTCCAGGACATGAATGAGGAAGGGAATGCCATGTGGAACACAGGTTCAAGCTGCAGAAACAGAAAAAAATTGTACTTAAACACGTTTCACATATGTTTGCCTAAGTTGTACAGTGAGCTGGGGTTTAGTTTAGTTATCTTGGCTCTTTATTTCATGTAACAATTACTATATATTCTGCAGCAGCACTTCTGTACCTGTATTTTGATCAGGAAATGCAAATATTCCAGTTGTCATTATTCCTTATTTTACAGTATTTTATTTTTCTTTTGTTTTCTGTACTTTCTGTAGTGCAGAAATCCAACTGTGTCCAGGAGACCGACAGACAGGAGAAAAATAATGATGAGAACCACCACAGGATTAAAAAAATAATAGATGATCTATTCATTTTTTTGCAGTAACATTAAGAGTCTTCACGTGTATTTCTGGGCAGTGTGCACATTTTTTCAACTGGTATGCGATTCCTTCTATGTGGGGAATTTCTACTTGGGGAATTGACCGTTCACTAGCTGTGTTTCAATTCTTTGTACTGTATGTTTTATTGATACTGTACAGTATTGAAGTTAAGCATGCCTTAATGCTTATTTTTGAGGTATTGATACTTTCTGAAACTTGGTTTTAGTGATGACAGTGGTAGACTTAAAATAAAGCCCTAATCTAATTCTGCTGTATGAATCAAGTTTCAATAAACAATTTACTTAGAAACAAGACTAAGGGAACAATGGAGTAAATTATATATTTTTTTAAATACTGGTTACTTACTGGAAAAAAAACATTTGGAAAAAATTAACACTAGAAATATACAAACCTAGAAAGATAAAAAATAAAGTAAAAGGAGTATTAGCTGTGTTTTAAAGTGTTACCATAACCTTTCAGTTCTCTGAATGGGGGCTTGAGCTCTCTGTTGAAAAAGTTCAGTAGTTGTACCAGAAGATTTTATTCTAAGGGTTTGACTTACCTGTGACTTTATCAATGAAACTCGATCTCTAAATGCTGGAGATGATTGATTGTTCAAGTCACTTGTAAATGTGCTTTGAACAGATCTGAACGTCACCGTGGTGGTTGTTCCTTCAGTTTTGGAGCAGGTGTGTTGTTGCCTCAGTTGTGTTGTCGGGGCAGGAGTCGTGGATGCCTCAGTTGTTGTTGTCGGGGCAGGTGTCGTGGTTGCCTCAGTTGTTGTCGGGGCAGGTGTCGTGTTGCCTCAGTTGTTGTTGTCGGGGCAGGTGTCGTGGTTGCTCAGTAGTGTTGTCGGGGCAGGTGTCGTGGTTGCCTCAGTTGTTGTTGTCGGGGCAGGTGTCGTTGTAGGGGCAGGTGTTGTTGCCTCAGTTGTTGATGTCGGGCAGGTGTCGTGGTGCCTCAGTTGTTGTTGTCGGGGGCAGGTGTCGTGTTGCCTCAGTAGTTGTTGTCGGGGCAGGTGTCGTGGTTGCCTCAGTTGTTGTTGTCGGGGCAGGTGTCGTGGTTGCCTCAGTAGTTGTTGTCGGGGCAGGTGTCGTGGTTGAGGTGTCGTTGTTGCCTCAGTGTTGTTGTCGGGGCAGGTGTGTTGCCTCAGTTGTTGTGTCGGGGCAGGGTCGGTGGTTGCCTCAGTAGTTGTTGTCGGGGCAGGTGTCGTTGTTGCCTCAGTAGTTGTTGTCGGGGCAGGTGTCGGTTGCCTCAGTGTTGTTGTCGGGGCAGGTGTCGTTGTTGCCTCAGTAGTTGTTGTCGGGGCAGGTGTCGTGGTTGCCTCAGTTGTTGTTGTCGGGACAGGTGTCGTTGTTGCCTCAGTTGTTGTTGTCGGGGCAGGTGTCGTGGTTGCCTCAGTTGTTGTCGGGGCAGGTGTCGTGGTTGCCTCAGTTGTTGTTGTCGGGGCAGTGTCGTGGTTGCAGGTGTCGTTGTTGCCTCAGTTGTTGTTGTCGGGGCAGGTGTCGTGGTTGCCTCATAGTTGTTGTCGGGGCAGGTGTCGTGGTTGCCTCAGTTGTTGTTGTTGGGGCAGGTGTCGTGGTTGCCTCAGTAGTTGTTGTCGGGGCAGGTGTCGTGGTTGCCTCAGTAGTTGTTGTCGGACAGGTGTCGTGGTTGCCTCAGTTGTTGTTTGTCGGGACAGGTGTCGTTGTTGCCTCAGTTGTTGTTGTCGGGGCAGGTGTCGTTGTTGCCTCAGTTGTTGTTGTCGGGGCAGGTGTCGTTGTTGCCTCAGTTGTTGTTGTCGGGGCAGGTGTCGTGGTTGCCTCAGTAGTTGTTGTCGGGGCAGGTGTCGTTGTTTGCCTCAGTTGTTGTTGTCGGGCAGGTGTCGGTTGCCTCAAGTTGTGTGTCGGGGCAGGTGTCGTGGTTGCCTCAGTTGTTGTTGTCGGGGCAGGTGTCGTGGTTGCCTCAGTAGTTGTTGTCGGGGCAGGTGTCGTGGTTGCCTCAGTTGTTGTTGTCGGGCAGGTGTCGTGGTTGCCTCAGTAGTGTTGTTGCGGGGCAGGTGTTTGTGCCTCAGTTGTTGATGTCGGGGCAGGTGTCGTGGTTGCCTCAGTAGTTGTTGTCGGGGCAGGTGTCGTGGTTGCCTCAGTAGTTGTTGTCGGGCAGGTGTCGTGGTTGCCTCAGTTGGTTGTTGTCGGGGCAGGTGTCGTTGTTGCCTCAGTAGTTGTTGTCGGGGCAGGTGTCGTGGTTGCCTCAGTTGTTGTGTCGGGGCAGGTGTCGTTGTTGTCTCAGTAGTTGTTGTCGGGGCAGGTGGCGTGGTTTTGCCTCAGTAGTTGTTGTCGGGCAGGTGTCGTTGTTGTCTCAGTATTGTTGTCGGGGCAGGTGTCGTGGTTGCCTCAGTATGTTGTCGGGGCAGGTGTCGTGGTGCCTCAGTTGTTGTTTCGGGGCAGGTGTCGTGGTTGCCTCAGTAGTTGTTGTCGGGGCAGTGTCGTGGTTGCCTCAGTAGTTGTTGTCGGGCAGGTGTCGTGGTTGCATCAGTAGTTGTTGTCGGGGCAGGTCGTGGTTGCCTCAGTTGTTGTGTCGGGCAGGTGTCGTTGTTGCCTCAGTTGTTGTTCTCGGGCAGGTGTCGTGGTTGCCCGTTGTTGATGTCGGGCAGGTGTTTTTGCCTCAGTTGTTGTTGTCGGGGCAGGTGTCGTGGTTGCCTCAGTAGTTGTTTGTCGGGGCAGGTGTCGTGGTGCCTCGTTGTTGTTGTCGGGGCAGGTGTCGTGGTTGCCTCAGTAGTTGTTGTCGGGGCAGCTGTCGTGGTTGCCTCAGTTGTTGTTGTCGGGGCAGGTCGTTGTTGCCTCAGTTGTTGTTGTCGGGCAGGTGTCGTTGGTTGCCTCAGTTGTTGTTGTCGGGGCAGGTGTCGGGTTGCCTCAGTTGTTGTTGCGGGGCAGGTGTCGTGGTTGCCTCAGTAGTTGTTGTCGGGGCAGGTGTCGTGGTTGCTCAGTATGTTGTCGGGGCAGGTGTCGTGGTTGCCTCAGTTGTTGTTGTCGGGGCAGTGTCGTTGTTGCCTCAGTTGTTGTTGTCGGGGCATGTCGTGGTTGCCTCAGTTGTTGATGTCGGGGCAGGTGTTTTTGCCTCAGTTGTTGTTGTGGGGCAGTGTCGTGGTTGCCTCAGTAGTTGTTGTGTCGGGCAGGTGTCGTGGTTGCCTCAGTTGTTGTTGTCGGGGCAGGTGTCGTGGTTGCCTCAGTAGTTGTTGTCGGGGCAGCTGTCGTGGTTGCCTCAGTTGTTGTTGTCGGGGCAGGTGCGTTGTTGCCTCAGTTGTTGTTGTCGGGGCAGGTGTCGTGGTTGCCTCAGTTTGTTGTTGTGCGGGGCAGGTGTCTGGTTGCCTCAGTTGTGTTGTCGGGCAGGTGTCGTTGTTCCTCAGTTGTTGTTGTCGGGCAGGTGTCGTGGTTGCCTCAGTTGTTGTTGTCGGGGCAGGTGTCGTTGTTGCCTCAGTTGTTGTTGTCGGGGCAGGTGTCGTGGTTGCCTCAGTTGTTGTTGTCGGGCAGGTGTCGTGGTTGCCTCATAGTTGTTGTCGGGGCAGGTGTCGTTGTTGCCTCAGTTGTTGTGTCGGGGCAGGTGTCGTTGTTGCCTCCTCAGTTGTTGTTGTCGGGGCAGGTGTCGTGGTTGCCTCAGTTGTTGTTGTCGGGGCAGGTGTCGTGGTTGCCTCAGTTGTTGTTGTCGGGGCAGGTGTCGTGGTTGCCTCAGTAGTTGTTGTCGGGGCAGGTGTCGTGGTTGCCTCAGTTAGTTGTTGTCGGGCAGGTGTGTGGTTGCCTCAGTAGTTGTTGTCGGGGCAGTGTCGTGGTTGCCTCGTTGTTGTCGGGGCAGGTGTCGTGGTTACCTCAGTTGTTGTTGTCGGGCAGGTTCGTTTTGACTCAGTTGTTGAGCAGGTGTCGTTGTTGACTCAGTTGTCGGAGCACGCGTTGTTGTTTTTGCAGTTGTCGGAGCACGCGTTGTTGTTTTTGCAGTTGTTGGAGCACGCGTTGTTGTTTTTGTAGTTGTCGGAGCACGCGTTGTTGTTTTTGCAGTTGTCGGAGCACGTGTTGTTTTTTTTGTAGTTGTTGTCGGAGCACGTGTTGTTTTTTTTGTAGTTGTTGTCGGAGCACGGGTTGTTTTTTTTGCAGTTGTTGGAGCACGGGTTGTTGTTTTTGCAATTGTTGTCGGAGCACGGGTTGTTGTTTTTGCAATTGTTGTCGGAGCACGTGTTGTTTTTGCAGTTGTTGGAGCAGGGTCGTGGTTTTTGACACGTTGTTGCTGCAGTGTGTTTTTGTTGTTGGAGCAGGTGTCTTTGTTGAAGTAGCAGGTGTCTGTGTTGACACAGTGGTTGATGTCGAAGCAGTGCCGTTGTTCCTGCTGTTGCTGTAGTGCACAATAAACATTATATCACACCACTCATATCATCTAACCTAGCAAAGTGAAGTGGTTCCTTGACAAAAAACACATTTAGATTTTTATAAAATTTATAACTATAATGTCGAAGAATATTCAAATCCTTAGATTTGGGATTTGTTTCCCCCATAAATGTAACACTCTCTATAGGGCCCGAGCACGACCGTGCGAGGTCCCTATTGAATTTGCTCGGATTATTATTTATTTTTATTTATTTTATTATTTTTTCTGCAAAGTAGGCCCAAATGACATGGCCTAAACATACTCGAAACTCACCAAATTGCAAACATTTCAGAACCGGTGAAAAATTTCGTATTCTACAAGTTTCGCACATGGGCGTGGCAAAATGACTCGCTAGCGCCACCTAGAAATTGGAAAATGATTACCCCTCGTTCATGTTCAACCTACATGTACGAAATTTTCTGGGGACATGTATCGTATGAAGACGCACAAAAAAGCCTCAAGAACCCATAGCCTAAAGTCAACAGGAAGTCGGCCATTTTGAATTTTACGGCCATTTTTGGATGATTTACACACTTCGTACTTTAACGAACTCCTCCTAGGGATTTAGTCGGATCGACGTCAAATTTCTGCTGTGCCTTCTAAAGGGCGTGTCCGTGGCGTCGATGATTCGCAATGAAACAGGAAGTTGTTGTAACTTCAGTGTACATGCTCACATCTGGACCAAACTGTACATGTAGGATGGAGTCCCGCCCTGAACACATGTACATGCTGACATTCACAGACAGTCATAGCGCCACCTGCTGGCAATAGAAAGTGACCTTTAACGAAGCAGCCCCCGCCGCACGTTTCACTACGTGCACGAATTTTCTGTGGTACGTGTATCTTGTCCAGACGCACAAAAAAGTCTCTTGGAGCCATAGCCTAAACCCAACAGGAAGTCGGCCATTTTGAATTTTACGTCAAATTTTGGATGATTTACACACTTCGTACTTTAACGAACTCCTCCTAGGGATTTAGTCCGACCGACCCTCAAATTTGTGCTGTGGCCTTCTAAAGGCATTGAAGATGAAAAGTTGTGCTATTTTCAAGTTTTCGTCAATGGGCGTGTCCGTGGCGTGGCGTCAAAGATCAACTCTTCGCCATGACACGGAAGTTGTCGTAGCTTCAGTGTACATGCTCACATCTGGACCAAACTGTACATGTAGGATGAGAGTCCCGCCCTGAACACATGTACATGCTGATATTCACCCACAGTCATAGCGCCACCTGCTGGCAACAGGAAGTGACTTTTAACGAAGCAGCCCCCGCCGCACGTTTTACCTACGTGCACGAATTTCTGTGGTACGTGTATCTTGTCCAGACGCACAAAAAGCCTCTTGGAGCGATGCCCTAAAATCAACAGAAGTCGGCCATTTTGAATTTTACGGCCATTTTGGATGATTTACACACTTCGTACTTTAACGAACTCCTCCTAGGGATTTAGTCGGATCGACTCAAATTTCTGCTGTGCCTTCTAAAGGCATTGACGATGAAAATTGTGCTATTTGCGAGTTTTCGTCATGGGCGTGTCCGTGGCGTTGATGATTCGCCATGAAACAGGAAGTTGTTGTAACTTCAGTGTACATGCTCACATCTGGACCAAACTGTACATGTAGGATGAGAGTCCCGCCCTGAACACATGTACATGCCGACATTCACACCCACAGTCATAGCGCCACCTGCTGGCAACAGGAAGTGACCTTTACGAAGCAGCCCCCACCGCACGTTTCACCTACGTGCACGAATTTTCTGTGGTACGTGTATCTTGTCCAGACGCACAAAAAGTCTCTGGAGCCATAGCCTAAACCCAACAGGAAGTCGGCCATTTGAATTTTACATCAAATTTTGGATGATTTACACACTTCGTACTTTAACGAACTCCTCCCTAGGAATTAGGCCGACCGACTCAAATTTCTGCTGTGCCTTCTAAAGGCATTGAAGATGAAA
>NW_024044125.1:0-4507 GCF_014851395.1 Micropterus salmoides
AGACGCATGTTGCAGTCAGAGTCTTCTCTGAGATGCGAGCACGACATACAACACCAATTTATCAAATTACACAACGGATATACAGTATGAAAATAGATTGATGTGGATTATACTCACAGGAAGTATAAAACCTCTTACCATGGGTCTATTAAAATAAAGTAACACAAAAATGTCAGGGAAATTACTTTACTTAGATTAAGTACTGCAGTTGTACATTTGAAATACCTCCTACCTTTCTGATAGGAAGCCTTCTTGAGGTGGTATAAAACATTTCTTCTTATATTCTGATTTGAGTTGTGGACACTATGACCACATGAATTAAAAAACATTTCACTGCCCAAGTCAGCTATAACACAAGTCTTGATCATCAGACTACATGCTGTACAGTATTTGTGGACAGATTTGTCCCAGGATTTCTTATGCATTTCTTCTTCTTCGTTGCATGATTTAGAATAATAAGGTGAGAATGGGTCTATTCTGAGTTCATCCTGCACTGCAGCAGCTAATAATCATTTAATCCCAAAAACGCTTTTCTTTTAGGCAGGCGGAGCAGAAAACAACTCACCTTTCTCAAGTTGTACAGTAGTCACATGTGTATGAAGGTGGATCAAAAGCTAATCTTAAATGTCAAAGTAGAGAGAGCCTAGTAGGCCTATTTATTTTCATTCATTACACAATATGAATAAGCTATGCAGACAGTTGTAAAGAAAGAACATCTTTTTCTTCTGTTCTCTACTTGTTATAGTTACACAGTATTAGGGGTGTGGGCTGTATTAAAAGTATCCACTGTTCTCCCATGCTCTAACACACAGTAACGATGAAATTGTGCTGTTCTCACATTCTTCCTCTGTATGTACACATAAACAACAAGGCAGGGAAATATAAAAGGAATTTATTTTATTTTTGGGTACATTATTGTTCAGTGTACATGTCACATCTGAAACAAACTTTACGTGCTTGATAACTCTCCCACCCCGCAGACATCTACACGTCAATACCGATTTATTTCATAGCGGCAAGTGCTATGTAGCTCCACATAGGGGACACAGGAAGTGACATATAACATTCATGCGGCGTCGGAACCGCGTAGGAATTCACAGCCGCACGGCAGAGCTCCAGAATGTGCAACTCGGCCGGCTCACCGCGGACGCGCTTACAAGTGCGAGGGCCCGCCCAACGCTGCTTGCAGCTTTAAATTTTTTTTTTTTTTTCTTGCAAAGTAGGCTCAACTGACATGGCCTAAACATTCTCGAAAACTCACCAAAATTTGCAAACATGTCAGAACCGGTGAAAAATTTCGTATTCTACAAGTTTCGCACATGGGCGTTGCAAAATGACTCGCTAGCGCCACCTAGAAAATTGGAAAAAAAGCCCCTCGTTCACGTTCAACCTACACGAAATTTTCTGGGGACATGTATCATATCAAGACGCACAAAAAAGCCTCAAGAACCCTAGCCTAAAGTCAACAGGAAGTCGGCCATTTTGAATTTTATGGCCATTTTTGGATGATTTACACACTTCGTACTTTAACGAACTCCTCCTAGGGATTAGTCGGATCGACGTCAAATTTCTGCTGTGCCTTCTAAGGCATTGACGATGAAAAGTTGTGCTATTTGCGCGTTTTCGTCAATGGGCGTGTCCGTGGCGTCGATGATTCGCTATGAAACAGGAAGTTGTTGTAACTTCATGTACATGCTCACATCTGGACCAAACTGTACATCTAGGATGAGAGTCCCGCCCTGAACACATGTACATGCCGACATTCACCCACAGTCATAGCGCCACCTGCTGGCAACAGAAAGTGACCTTTAACGAAGCAGCCCCCGCCGCACGTTTCACCTACGTGCACGAATTTTCTGTGGTACGTGTATCTTGTCCAGACGCACAAAAAAGCTCTTGGAGCCATGCCTAAACCAACAGGAAGTCGGCCATTTTGAATTTTACGTCAAATTTTGGATGATTTACACACTTCGTACTTTAACGAACTCCTCCTAGGGATTTAGTCCGACCGACCTCAAATTTGTGCTGTGCCTTCTAAAGGCATTGAAGATGAAAAGTTGTGCTATTTGCAAGTTTTCGTCAATGGGCGTGTCCGTGGCGTGGCGTCAAAGATCAACTCTTCGCCATGACACGGAAGTTGTCGTAACTTCAGTGTACATGCTCACATCTGGACCAAACTGTACATGTAGGATGAGAGTCCCGCCCTGACACATGTACATGCTGACATTCACCCACAGTCATAGCGCCACCTGCTGGCAACAGGAAGTGACTTTAACGAAGCAGCCCCCGCCGCACGTTTCACCTACGTGCACGAATTTTCTGTGGTACGTGTATCTTGTCCACGCACAAAAAAGTCTCTTGGAGCCATAGCCCTAAACAACAGGAAGTCGGCCATTTTGAATTTACGTCAAATTTTGGATGATTTACACACTTCGTACTTTAACGAACTCCTCCTAGGGATTTAGTCCGACCGACCTCAAATTTGTGCTGTGCCTTCTAAAGGCATTGAAGATGAAAAGTTGTGCTATTTGCAGTTTTCGTCAATGGGCGTGTCCGTGGCGTGGCGTCAGAGATCAAGTCTTCGCCATGACACAGGAAGTTGTTGTAACTTCAGTGTACATGCTCACATCTTAACCAAACTTTACGTGCTTGATAACTCTCCCACCCCGCTATGGAGGACCGATCCTGACACAGTCAGAAATAAATACAGAAATAAATAAATGCTCAATAAATAAATAAGACATCCAATTAAATACACAAAAAAATAAGTAAATAAAATGTAGGTAGTAATTAAATTATACAAGGAGACATAAATGTATTATTTTTAATTAGTGCCTTTACTTATTCACCTTTGTATAATTACCTATTTGTTTATTCAACTTTATTTATTACTAATTTTTTAATGTATTTATTTGTGTTTTAATATTTTGTCTGTTTTATTCTTCCTTTGTATTTATTTACCTTATTTATTTTCACCCATGGTATTTATTTCTGCCTGTCTTTTTAAATTTTTGTATGCATTTCTGCCTCATTATGCAAATGAGGAGGGGCTGTGTCTCAAGGGGTCATCTTCTCTGCTATTGGTGGACCAGTCAGACAGGAGAGCTCCTACTCTGCCTGCAGACATCAACGATCTTGCCCCTCACACAGTCAGATGGCTTCCTTCAGTGCGCTGAGGTGTTTAACAACTCTGAAGACAATACTACCAGCATGTCTTCCTTCTCTTTTCACGTAGACGCTCCGACAGACAGTGCTTTCAGTTTGCTGCATGCATGGACACAGAACTGCGGTATAGGGAGAAGCACACGGTCAGCTGGCTGCAGCTAAATCTGGAGTGCACTCGTATTCAATTCTGTATGGTAAATTCAGTTTTAACGGAGCAGAGCGAGCTGACAGGCAGAGTTAGAGACTTTTTCTGTCCGTTTCTCTCTTTACAAAGACGCATGTTGCAGTCAGAGTCTTCTCTGAGATGCGAGCACGACATACAACACAATTTACAAATTACACAACGGATATACAGTATGAAATAAGATTGATTGGATTATACTCACAGGAAGTATAAAACCTCTTACATGGGTCTATTAAAAGTAAAGTAACACAAAAATGTCAGGGAAATTCTTTACTTAGATTTAAGTACTGCAGTTGTACATTTGAAATACCTTCCTACCTTTCTGATAGGAAGCCTTCTTGAGGTGGTATAAAACATTTCTTCTTATATTCTGATTTGAGTTGTGGACAACTATGACCACATGAATTAAAAAAATTAAACATTCACTGCCCAAGTCAGCTATAACAAGTCTTGTTCATCAGACTACATGCTGTACAGTATTTGTGGACAGATTTTGTCCAGGATTTATTATGCATTTCTTCTTCTTCGTTGCATGATTTAGAATAATAAGGTGAGAAATGGGTCTATTCTGAGTTCATCCTGCACTGCAGCAGCTAATAAAGTCCATTTAATCCCAAAAACGCTTTTCTTTTAGGCGGCTGGAGCAGAAAACAACTCACCTTTCTCAAGTTGTACAGTAATGTCACATGTGTATGAAGGTGGATCAAACAAGCTAATCTTAAATGTCAAAGTAGAGAGGGCCTAGTAGGCCTATTTATTTTCATTCATTACACAATATGAATAAGCTATGCAGACAGTTGTAAAGAAAGAACATCTTTTTCTTCTGTTCTCTACTTTATAGTTACACAGTATTAGGGGTGTGGGCTGTATTAAAAGTATCCACTGTTCTCCCATGCTCTAACACACAGTAACGATGAAATGTGTGCTGTTCTCACATTCTTCCTCTGTATGTACACATAACAACAAGGCAGGGAAATAAAGGAATTATTTTATTGTTGGGGTACATTATTGTTCAGTGTACATGCTCACATCTGAAACAAACTTTACGTGCTTGATAACTCTCCCACCCCGCAGACATCTACACAATACCGATTTATATTCATAGCGGCAAGTGCTATGTAGCTCCACATAGGGGACACAGGAATGACATATACACCT
>NW_024044126.1:0-14562 GCF_014851395.1 Micropterus salmoides
TCAACTCACAGACAAGTTAATGATGTTTACATTATTTGCATATGTGTACTATGGGTCGTTTGTGTGTCACATTCATGTTGAAGGTGCTCTTGTGCAGACTGTGAAAACACTTTCCTCCACTGAGGACAATAATGAATGAATCTGAACTCAGTTTGCATGTTGCCTCCATTCTGCTTCCTTATCAAACTGCTGTTCAGAGACAGAGGATTTATTCATTTATTTACTTTAAACTGGACATACAGTTAAGTGTTCACATGTATTTTCTTTAAACTGACACAATTTGGTAAAATCATTGTGTTTGGTTCTCTGCACACTAAATATCAGTTTCCTCTAACAGAGCAAAGATGCAGTGGAGTCTGTTTCTGCTTATTCTGATGGGTAAGTGGATCATTTACCATTTATTTGCTAACATTATTTGACCAACCTAATATGCATTCGTTTAACATTTGAACAGCTCACTCTTTCATCAAATTAAAAGTAAAATCACAAACTGGACCCTGAAGCAGACACAGACACGAGGGAGAGGTTTAAGTGAGAAGGTTCTCTGAATTAGTACGTCCAAGACCGAGTCACTGTACCACAGAGACAATCTGGTGACAAGTGGCAGGAGTATTTGACCTGAGGGTTGATGAGCTGATTGAAGCCAGATGTGGAGAACCAGGTGTCTGGAGAGGTTAGCCGTGCCTACAACACATGCAAACACACATATACAAGGGGGAAGAGGCAGGGGGCAGGGAAAAGCTGGATAAACGTCCAGAGTTGTGACAGTAAGTAGTAGGTGTGAATCAGGATTTAGATTTTTTGCTGTCAGCTCAGTCACTACAGTATGTCCTTTGTTTTTAGGTCAGTGGTCCTTCTTCGCATGTCATCTCTATGAGTATCACTTTGTTGGAGAGAAGAAGACCTGGTGAAGCCCAGAAGTATTGCAGAGAGAATTATATGACCTGGCCACAGTGTCTAACATGGCAGACATGAGAGACTCAGTGACACTACAGTGCAGCAAGGAGAAGCCTGGATTGGGCTGTACAACCAAACACAATCCAACAGGACGTGGCACTGGTCTATGCCAGGAGTGGAGTTCAATGAAAGCGAGACAAATTGGAACTCGGGAGAACCGAATGATATGGAGGAGTAGAGAACTGTGTGTTATACAGAAGGATAGCAATTGGAGAGATGGGTCTTGTGAACATGAGAGTTATTTCATCTGTTATGATGGTGAGAATATGTGTTATCCCTACTGTCTAAATTTAATATTTGATCATATAACATTATCTTCAGATGTGACATATCTCATCTCTTCATTTACTTACAACAATAAGAGTGGCTCTGAGAAGCTGTAGGCACTACAGTGCTATGGGCTACACGCTAAAGTCAGCACGCTAACACCTGACACTTTGACATTTTCAATACTAACATGCTGATAATAAGCAGATATGTTCACCATGTTTACCATCTAAGTTTAGCATGTTAGATTTAATAATTAGCATTAAACACAAAGCACAGCTTAGGATGAAAGGAATGTCATTAGTTTTACATGTTTTAGTCGTAAACCAAAATACTGAACTGATGAAAAAAAGTTGAGCTGATGATGGAGCAAGATGAAGAGTCAGAGGATCATCAAAGTTATTGCAATATATCCTGTGATGACCATAAATGCCTGCACAAAATTTCAAGGCCATCCATTTCATTGTTTTGAGATATTTCAGTCTCAACCAACATTACCATCCACGGAGCCATGACGCTACTAGCATGGCTAAAAATATGTATTTGCTCAAAAGACGTACATGTACACTATAAGGTCATGCAAGTTTGCCTGTTTACTCCACAGAAAATAATGCAACAGACAAATACATCTGATTAAAGAGAAGAGAAGTGGCCAGCGGCTCAAGAATACTGTAGGGAGCGTTACACAGACCTGGTCAGTGGACTAAAGCAGTTTCAAGACATGTCACAAAAACTCGCTGTAGACATCCAGTCTGTAAACAGATTGGATGTGGTGTGGATCGGCCTGTTCAGAGACACCTGGATGTGGTCAGATGGGAGCAGTTTCTCTTTCAGAAACTGGGATCTGAATAGCCACATAATAAATGTGCCATGACTGAGTTAAATGGATCTGGAAAATGGAGCTCTGATGACTGCATGAAAAAAACCCTTCTTCTGCTATGACGGTGAGTTTTGCAAACTCTGTCTCAACATTGGAAAATCGTCTGAATCTACAGTATTTATACTTTATTTTAATTTTGTTGAAACACAGTCTTTTTGTGTTGGTTGTGTCACAGCTACATGTACACAAGCTACATCTGTTTATATATTTTTACTTTCTTTTAAAAGTAGTCGTTAATTGACAATTTTAGTTATTATTGAGCATGACATGGCTTCCTTTAAAATAAAATGTCACTTACTTAAGAAGTTCTTAACATATTTAAAGATATTTGTCATTAGCCACAAACACACAAGCAGTCACTTAAACCTGAAACATTTTATTTCAGTATTGAAGATCCATATTGGATCCCAGTGTTCCCAACAACTAACTGAACAAAGCTGCTGGTATGATCCTGTGTTTGTCTCAGTTTCTTCCATGACAGATGAAGTGATCCTGATCAAAGAAAATAAGACCTGGGAGGAGGCCTCATATTACTGCAGAGAGAACTACAGTGACCTGGTCTCCATCACTAACCGTCACCAGCAGAGATGGGTCCAAGAGAGAGCCAAGAACGCCTCAACTGATTTCGTCTGGCTGGGACTGCGCTACACCTGCACTCTGGATTTCTGGTTCTGGGTCAGCAATGATGTTGTCAACTATACAAACTGGGCCCCAGGAGCAAAGACTGATGACTGTGGCATGTCAGGAGCCATGGACAGAGGAGGACAACATCAGTGGTTCACAAAGCAGGATAATAACAAGTTTAATTTCATCTGTTCTAAGTGTTGAAACCCACTCTGCTCACTGGTGTCAGATGTTTTATTCATTCACTCACGTTGTGTTTAGTGGTGTAATACTTTTAAAGAAGTCTACACTATATATCTTCTTTGGGTTTATTGAATGGCTTTCTGGGAAAAGTGGCCACACTGAATTTAGTCACAAAGTACCACAAGATTACTGAGGATGTGGCCAATAACAAGTTTTTCTGTCTCCTTTTTCTGAATCACTGATGATGACTAGATGCAAGATCACAGTGACTGTTTGTTATTCTCTGAGGTTGTTGTGATATTTTCTTTCTCTTAAAGTGTAGATCTTTTATCGTTATCTTCTATAATTCAAAATGTGTATTTTGTTTTCCTATCTATATCTTTTCAAGAGAAAATAGGAATAAATACACACATCCACAGTATACTATACTGCTTTAACTTTGCCTCTATATATTTAATATTAAACATTTTAAGTTTCGGTAGAGATTTGGTGATGGGGTCATATTATGTGAAATCTCAAATGTCTTCTTTGATGGTCATATATTTGCATTTTTATGTAAACAGTTTTCTCTGAGGTTAAATAAACTGTTAATCCATGGAGTGGTGCTCTCTTTTTTCCACGATTGTTTTTGTACCTAAACATAAACAAACTTTAACTGTAGTGTAACATCAGAAAACAGTGGCTTGGATGGCACAGGAAAATGATGTTGTCTTGGCGATAAAGGCGTCGTATCAGAAAATGTTTTGTCCCACCAACTCTGGATGCACATATTATCTAATGTAAATGCTGTCAAATGCATAATTGGAGTGATCGCTGAGGAACCAACGTTTAGTTTGATGTTATGATGGATAGATTACTTGGCTGGGATGACCAAGAGTTCTTAGAGAGGTTTAGTTGAAGGTGGCAAGCCTTCATCCATGTGGATATGGCTGAGAGACAATCCGTGATCTGTGCTGAGACGGTGGGGTCGTCTGACAGGAAGGACTGGTAGAGTTGCGTACAGTCTGCGATGGAAAGTGTCAGAGCTCAGTATTTAGTAGAAGCACCCTTTTGATCTAATACAGCCATGAGTCGTGTTGGGAAAGATGCAACAAGTTTTTCACATCTGGATTTGGGTATCCTCTGCCATTCCTCCTTGCAGATCCTCTCCAGTTCTGTCAGGTTGGATGGTAAACGTTGGTGGACAGCCATTTTCAGGTCTCTCCAGAGATGCTCAATTGGGTTTAAGTCAGGGCTCTGGCTGGGCCATTCAAGAACAGCCACGGAGTTGTTGTGAAGCCACTCCTTCGTTATTTTAGCGGTGTGCTTAGGGTCATTGTCTTGTTGGAAGGTAAACCTTCGGCCCAGTCTGAGGTCCAGAGCACTCTGGAAAAGGTTTTCGTCCAGGATATCTCTGTACTTGGCCGCATTCATCTTTCCCTCGATTGCAACTAGTCGTCCTGTCCCTGCAGCTGAAAAACACCCCCACAGCATGATGCTGCCACCACCATGCTTCACTGTTGAGACTGTATTGGACAGGTGATGAGCAGTGCCTGGTTTTCTCCACACATACCGCTTAGAATTAAGGCCAAAAAGTTCTAATATAAATTTAAAATATTTTCAAAATCTTAAAGTTTAAAAATGATCTTGATATTCCGTGTGTAAATATATCTAAATATGTGTGGCAATATGTGTCATGCATGATTTAATCAAGTGAGTTACTTTTTTTTGTCTCTTCCAAAAAACCTCAGGCTTGTGATATTTTTTTCGAAATACATACAGCTGTGTTCATTTTTACATTTAATTTTCAATTAACACTTGAGATACATTTCAATCCAATGAAACAATTATGAAGCTTCAGGAAAGACATTTTAATTAAATTTTCTGATTTTATCTACTTCATCAGTACTACTGACCTTATTAAGTGGATCAGGTGTTGACCACATGTGACTCATCTACATTAATGAAGTTTTCTGCCACTGGTAGTGACATATTTTCTACTCCGTGTGTTTCACAATTTGGCAATCTTAAGTTAGTGAAAATATTTGCATATGATTATAAAACATCAATAAACTAACAGCATATGCAGTACTGAAATATAATCTATAGGTATAGATAACAATTTGAGAAATATGGGAGAAGCTTAATATATGGCACTTGATCCTGAGGAAAATGTATCCTGTTAGGCTGAAAAATCGTGCTGAGATTCGTTTCAGAACCCCATCAGGCTTAAACTCTTAAAACTGTACAATGATGTCAACCGGTGCATTCAAAAACACAACTAGCTGTAAAATCTTATCCAAATGGGCTACAACATCTTAAAGTATGAGCTTACAGATATCAAGCAAACTGCAGCCTGAACCAAAAGCAAAACATTTATACAAATATAAGTCTAATTATATTCTATATTTTTCTTAAAATGTAGTTCACCTTTAATGTTGGTACAGACACAAATAAGCCTTTCTGTTGAATCTTACTGGCAGGAATGGCTGTCAGATGGCCAACAGTTTTATCAACAGCAACAAAATGGCATGGGTTGCCTAAAGATGTGATTAAACTGTACTTTTGCTTTTGAAAAACGTTACCAATGGCATAGCACGTGCCTCCGACTCCTAAATCTGCAAAGATAAACTTTCTCACCAAGAATCATCATCTTTAAGGATTACAGTGTGAGAGTTTCTCTTGGTCTCCCTGGCATAACTCTCAGCATGTATTATTTCACCATCAACTACTACTCTATCATAGTAATTGACACGAGAGCGTCAAGTGCCAGATAGTTGTTATGTTCTACCAATTTCCTTTGTGGTCTGCCAAGTGCAGTGACTCCTTCAAACTGTTCAACCATTTGAACTGACTTCTTGGATGTAGTTAAAATGTCAAATGTGTCTTTGACCTCGAAGTGGGCATTACCCATCAAAGATTTAGCATAGACTGGAAGTGCCTTCTCTAGCAGAAAGGTTTTGCAAATCTGAAAAGCTACACCCTGTGTGCTTTTTACCATCTCAAGCCGTTGTCTGTTGTAATTTTCAAACACAGGCAGAGTGAGCCCAGAGTGGCCCAAAATCTTTAACACTCTGCGCCAGATGCAGACAAAGATGAATGTTGAATGTCATGTTACAAATACCATAAAGTCCCTCTGCTTCTTGTACAAATGTGTTGAGCAGTTTTTCAGCCTCTTTGATCTCTTGTGAAGTGATTGATTCCAAGAGGAGCAAACCAACACCCTTGATAAGGTTTAGCCAGTGGACAAGGAAGCTTTCAGGGAGTGTGCCCTTTAACACAGGTACACTGTATAAGAACAACCACATGTACCACTCATGTGCTTTCCAGAAATGCCTTTCAGTTATGGATCGAGGGATTCCTGAAACACCACGGGGGTTAGTAAAGTAATATAATAATAATAATATTATAAAGTCTGGCAACAAAGACAGTACTGAGGGTCCTTTAACACCCATTACAGGAGTGGACTTCCCCAGTGCTCTTTCAGCAAACTTGATGGTTGTTTTGAAGGGTTAAACCCTTGTTTGCCCTTTTCCTTCTTGTACCATGACTCCTCTCTGTACACAGAATGAACAACCAAATTCCCCAGAGAACTGCTTGAAATTTTGTAGAAGTGGCCTGGCAACAGAATCACTGACTAGCACCAAAGGAAACACTTTAGTTGTGTGTTTTACATGTCCAACAGACCATTTGAAGCCAGCCTGTTGCAAGTGAACACATTCTTTCACAAAAGGTTCAAGAAACATATTCATGTTTGGCTTTTTATCACCGACCCACAAGGCGGCAAGCATGACATGTTTTGATCTTACTGCTGGGTCAAGTTCATTAATGATAGAAAGCAAGGGCCAAATACTACACTTTGATGAACTATAGAGTGGCTTTCCATCGCAGCTAAAAGTTAGTGATAGGTGGCTCACACTACTCTGGCATTTACTGTTTAAAGCTTCCTTGTACAACTGCCCATCGTAGATGTCACAGACAGAAGTCTTTGGTGCAGGTGCTACAATGTGTGCACGAATTTCATCATTTTCTATCATGTTTCTGAGTTGGGATTCCAGGGGCAGTTCAATAAAAAAGTTTCCACCTCTCATGTATTTGTACAAGTCATGTTTCTCCACACAGTTATTACATTTTGAAATTTCTCATCAGACTGCATCACAATGGAGCTCTGTCTACAAACTGGATGAAGCTGAAAATGGTTTCTGACTTCACCGAAGGTTTTGTAGAAACAGTACTTGGATGTGGACACAACATGTTTTTCATTAACTGCATTAATGACCTTAAGCATGTCTTTAATAGCTGCATCAGTTTGAGTGTATGTTTTAACTTTAATGCCAACATCAGTAATTCATGCTGCTTCCTTCGTTCAGCATCACCTGAACTGCTGGGCTGAAGACCCGTACATGTGTTGTGTAAAAAAGTGTTGTGGCAGTGCAAAGTCAGTATTTTGTACATTTTTCTTAATAATTAAGCAAGTAGACTCATAGTACCATGTGCTCCATTATAATCGAATCGCAAATAGAAATATTGTCCACAACATGACTTTTTCTCCAAATCGTGCAGCCCTACATGGCGCCACAGTTACACGGTGTTTATGTGCTAAACACTGTACTGTGCATTTACAGATGTTTCCCTTAAAGCTAATAAGCCTTTTTCTTCCATGCTGGCATTTCACTGACTTGCTTGCTGCTACTCCGCCCCCTGGTGATCAGATGGACAATCAGTGATCTCAAGTAGTCATGATCAGACGATATGAAATAGAAGCAATCGCCCTACTGTGTACTATATTTACTGCCAAACTGACAACGTACTGCTAATCTTTTCATCTGCTCCGCTCACTTCACACTTCATATGCTAATGCGTCTACTGCTATGGTCAAATGTCTCCTTCTAGGTGTCTTTGACGTGGACACACTTCTTCGAAGGAACCTCAGAGGTATTTACAGATACTAAGGATAATGTACTAACACATCTGAAATACTGAAATACTCCTAAAATTATTGCTATTTTTAATATTTAGGAGGAAAATCCAAGGCCACATCTGGAGAAGAGGCAAGAGATGCCCTGGATCCATGAAAGGTCAAAGCTATCATTAGTAAGTTTACTAACTGGTGGTGTTGTCTGTTTTGACATATGCCTAAAGGTAGCGTTGTTTCATTGTTACATACACGCATGTGCCCCATCTCACACAGAGTGACATCTTCCCATTTCACAATACAGTATAATCTTCTTGCAATTGGAAAGGGGTTAGATTTGTAAATGCTTCTATTACTTCACTTACCCCAAACCTTCTGTGATGAGCCTGTCACATAAACACTGTTATCCTGTCACTAATTAAATGTGTATTGACAGATCTTTAAAAAGGAGACAATTTCTGTAGGTACAAAATAACTTAATCAGAACAACATCAACTAACTTCTGAATAATCCAAATGTTTTTGTTACGAGGTTGTGTGGTGTGGGGACAGAGAGGACCCAAATGCAACGTTTGTGGGTGAGTGTACCGGGTAAGGAGCAATGACGATCAAGCGAGGATGGTGTGGAGAACCGGGGTTGAAATGCAGGCAGGCATGAGGTGATTACTGGCAGGCGTGGCAGGCTGACGAGGTGGCTGATGAGGTGCAGGTGCAGGTAGTTGGCTGGGCTCAGGAGCAGAGGGAGAGAGAGCACACACGGGAGAAAACACAGGGAGGCAGGCAGGGAACAGAAAACCAAGGAAAAGGCAGAATAACTGATAAAAAAGGAGAAACAACCAGGACACTCACCATCAGCCGGGCTGCCACCACAACAGTTTTTTCTCTTTTTCTTATTCTTTCTCTGGTGTTCTTTTGTAGATGCCGTCATAAAACGCCATGAGAAGGCAACTGTTGGGCAACTGGGCCAGGCCATGAATTCTAAGTTAGCAGAACTGAGGTTCCAAAATAAAAGAAAGGAAACATAATAGGCCGGTCTCAACCCGTGTTCAAGTCAGTATGTATGACTCATGTGCATGTGAGATGTGTGGATTTGTGCATTTTATATCAAATAAATTTGGAAGACTTCAAATTCCTTCTCTCTCCCCCAGGGAGAAAGAGGAGGGGGTTTGAGATATCAACCGTCAACAGACAGCTGAAGCGACCAAAGGAGGAAGTGAAAGGTTTGCTTTCCTTAAGTGCTGTTTCTGGGCAGTTCGATCGTAAAACTGGCCACCTTTGGCAGCAGACAGATAAGGCTCGGTGCCTGACTGACTGAAATTAGCTTTCTCCTGAACAGCCTATCAGAACTCTTTTTGAGAGAGGGCAGGAAACACTAAACTGCCCCCCACACACGTAACCATGGCAATTGACGTCCCTCTTTGTTTAATTATCTCACATCAAAGGATATTCTCCTCTTCACGTCCAGACGTGAGAAACTCCAGGACACCAGAGGAGGACAGCCCTGAATTCCTTTGTGTAAACACTGAGTACTGTCTCCTCAAAGTATTACCTTGTTTAATTAAATAATCTTTAAGTTACTTAATTCTCTCCCCTTCATTTAGTAGTAGTTTATGTTACCTTGTTGTTGTTCATATTTGTTGTTAAAAATAATCTAAATAAGTTAATTTTACAGTGTTTTAATTTTCATTTCTTCATTTTATGTTGTAACCAATGCTTTGTTCCCAACACTTTCTGACACTTCCTTTAGAAATGATATGATAAAGAAATGTCATCCCATAGTACTCGATTAATTTTCCAGCTCAAATTTAATATTAAATAACTAAACTCCCCAGTTCTTAGGTCAAGTAAAGAAGCTCAAAGTTGAATATCTACTCCTCATGTAACCAGAGCTCCCCCAAGTGGACAATATGAGTATTGCATGCCATCGTTCTGAAATGCCATTTTATGTATAAATGTCACTCTGTATTTACCTGTTCATAATCTGATGCCATTCGTGTATCTTGCTTATATTCTCTAAATAAGAACTGTAACAACCAATATTATACAGGAAGCTAGTTAAGTTCCTCTCATCTGATGTGATTCCTAGGAAATGCTAACCTTAAGGTTGAACTACTGACAATTGTTTTCCCTTTTATCAAATGCTTAAAACTAAGAATGGTATAACCATTTGACAATTAAGGTTTGATTGTGGGAAGATATTTGATTACAACATCCTTAAAACTCCTAGACAAATTTAACAAAGTTATCATCTAATTGCGTTCATTAGCTGCCATATGAGTCAAATTCTCCCCACAATAGACCTCCACATTCTCATTGTTTAGCCACTGTTTATTTCTTTGATTTGTATTTAACCGCATTTATACTCACCCTTTGTTAGTTAATAAATTTCACCGTAATCACAGGAATTGTGTGTGTATTGTCTAACTCAAAGTCCCTGTAAGAATTTACCCCTTCAATATGAGACTGTCAACTTCCAACCTCTGATGCTTATAACACCATGTGAACTTTGAGTGAACTAGCTGAAGGAATTTTTGCTTAACGTGGATGTGCATTTTCACGACAGAGAGATAAGCAGAAAGCGGAAAACAGCATAACATCAAGATTGCTGGAACCAAGCATTAATGAAAAATGCAACTTTACTCATATTAATTGTTTAAAAAATATAATTGTTTGTCAAATTAAACATGTGTAACCTTTAAAAAATATGGTGAGACTGAAGTTGAAATGTAAATGGTGAACTTCTTATCCAGTAGTATAAAAACATAGAAAGTCAACAATACAGTAAAGAATGACAGCTGGAGACCATTGTTAATTGGTAAAATAACACATGTAAACAGCAGAACTGCAGAGGAAAAGAAGTTCATCATGAGGAAAGGAAGGGGAAACCAGCCCAGAGGGGGATATATAAGGCTGTCTGCAGACCATTGGGTTGACTTCATCCTCCGACCTGCAGGGGTGTTGTTGGGTTTATGTGTCCTGTTTTGGAATAAACTCTTTTTGCACCGACTCTTGACCGTCTCCAGAGAAGTTTTTGACTACAAACTTATTGACTATAGTAGAAAGCTAATGGAGTATTTTTTGACAAAGTTTATAAAACTGGTGAAGGTGGGGACCAGGCTTAACTGGCCCGGCCTGGTCGCACATCTGACCCAACAGTACCTGAAGCAATAAAGCCAATACATCACCCTCATATACAGTGGGTACGGAAAGTATTCAGACCCCTTTAAATTTTTCACTCTTTGTTTCATTGCAGCCATTTTCCAAAAATCAAAAAAGTTCATTTTATTTCTCAGTAATGTACACTCAGCACCCCATCTTGACAGAAAAAAAAAAACAGAAATGTAGAAATTTCTGCAAATTTATTAAAAAAGAAAAACTGAAATATCACATGGTCATAAGTATTCAGACCCTTTGCTCAGTATTTAGTAGAAGCACCCTTTTGATCTAATACAGCCATGAGCCGTTTTGGGAAAGATGCAACAAGTTTTTCACATCTGGATTTGGGTATCCTCTGCCATTCCTCCTTGCAGATCCTCTCCAGTTCTGTCAGGTTGGATGGTAAACGTTGGTGGACAGCCATTTTCAGGTCTCTCCAGAGATGCTCAATTGGGTTCAAGTCAGGGCTCTGGCTGGGCCATTCAAGAACAGCCACGGAGTTGTTGTGAAGCCACTCCTTCGTTATTTTAGTGGTGTGCTTAGGGTCATTGTCTTGTTGGAAGGTAAACCTTCGGCCCAGTCTGAGGTCCAGAGCACTCTGGAAAAGGTTTTCGTCCAGGATATCCCTGTACTTGGCCGCATTCATCTTTCCCTCGATTGCAACCAGTCGTCCTGTCCCTGCAGCTGAAAAACACCCCCACAGCATGATGCTGCCACCACCATGCTTCACTGTTGAGACTGTATTGGACAGGTGATGAGCAGTGCCTGGTTTTCTCCACACATACCGCTTAGAATTAAGGCCAAAAAGTTCTATCTTGGTCTCATCAGACCAGAGGATCTTATTTATCACCATCTTGGAGTCCTTCAGGTGTTTTTTAGCAAACTCCATGCGGGCTTTCATGTGTCTTGCACTGAGGAGAGGCTTCCGTCGGGCCACTCTGCCATAAAGCCCCGACTGGTGGATTGCTGCAGTGATGGTTGACTTACTACAACTTTCTCCCATCTCCCGACTGCATCTCTGGAGCTCAGCCACAGTGACCTTTGGGTTCTTCTTTACCTCCCTCACCAAGGCTCTTCTCCCCCGATAGCTCAGTTTGGCCGGACGGCCAGCTCTAGGAAGGGTTCTGGTCGTCCCAAACGTCTTCCATTTGAGGTGTAAGGTCTTATATAGACAGGTGTGTGGCTTTCCTAATCAAGTCCAATCAGTATAATCAAACACAGCTGGACTCAAATGAAGGTGTAGAACCATCTCAAGGATGATCAGAAGAAATAGACAGCACCTGAGTTAAATATGAGTGTCACGGCAAAGGGTCTGAATACTTATGACCATGTGATATTTCAGTTTTTCTTTTTTAATAAATTTGCAAAAATTTCTACATTTCTGTTTTTTTCTGTCAAGATGGGGTGCTGAGTGTACATTACTGAGAAATAAAATGAACTTTTATGATTTTTGGAAAATGGCTGCAATGAAACAAAGAGTGAAAAATTTAAAGGGGTCTGAATACTTTCCGTACCCACTGTATCTGAGCGCATCCTTGAGATGGACTGCCGCATGACATCAGTGGGGATGACCATTTTATTTTAAAGCAGCTATAAAACATATGTTTATAAAAATACAATGTAAAAACGATGTGACAATATAAAAGGGATCGCTTGGTGAACTTTAGGGCTGTCCCCGACTAAGGATTTACATCATGAATCATGAAGTCCTGCCTATAGTCGAATCATGTGTGTTTTTGTGCGCCGTGATTGTGAGCCGGGAAGGAGGGGGTTTACACGGGTAGCTCCGCTTTAATCTTGAGAAGCTGCAGAGCTGCAGTCTCTATTCATTCAACTTACACTGTAAATTACCAGCTAAACTGAGGCTTTTTGAAGACCTCTCTCTCTCTCTCGCCTGTCATTCACAGGTCTTGTACAGTTTTGCGTGCATGCCGTGCTGCCGACAACTGTATGCACGTTGCGATTCCACGCAGGTCTATTTAAAGTAGCCAGTTATTTAAAAACGATAAAATATTCTTTGTGGTGGTTAATTAATGGTGATAAATTATCCGAAAGTCCCACCATGGACGTCATTAGGCCTATTTTAGGGGGGCTGAAGCCACCCTAACATGGTCCTAAGCCACGCCAAATATAATAAGAGAAATAATCATTAGATTTAGATCTTTTTTACTTTTTCCTTTTTTTATAGTGCAGTACTCAACAAAGAGAAGCAAGAATAATGATAGATACAATAGAATAATACAAATATAATTTGTATTTATTGGCTTATAATAATCCTTCTGGTTGTTTCCTCTGCTCCATAGTTTAAATTCCTTATGTGGTCTGGCTCTAGGACCCTGGAGGAGGCTGCCTTTCATCACTGCTTTGCTGAGCTGCAGAGCAACGTTACTACACAGAGAGAGAGACACGCGTGTGCGCGCACACACACACACACACACACACACACACACACACACACAGTAGGGGTGTAACAGTACACAAAATCTCGGTTCGGTATGTACCCCGGTTTTGAAGTCACAGTTTGGTTTATTTTCGGTACAGTAAGGGAAAAAAACATTAAATTGCTGCTGGTTTATTATGAGCTTTTGAAAACATCCAAATTAGTTTGAAATTTTTAAAACAAACTTCCAAATTACACAGAATAAATAAATTATATAAAATAAAAAAGAATAAGAAATAAAATACTGCTCCACTAAATAAACTATTCTCAAAACAATACCACGTATAGCTAATAAAATATAATAAAAATATATAATAATATGGATTACAGTGCAGCATTCTTCTTATTCTTTTATTCTGTCAATGAGCATTATCAATCCCAGCTTGAAGGCCTAATCAGATAAAAAAAAACTTTTCCAAAGTCTAAAGTCTGTTTAAATGCCGAAAGGTGTTTGCACTGTGCTCGTTTTTGTTTTTTCCCTTGTTGCAGTGACGTTCTCCTTCGTGTGATACCATAAATATAGAAACATACCCGATCACTACTGACAAATGTCGGCCCACTGCTTTCGTCTTATCGACTTGTCCGTTGTTGTAGGAAACCGAAGTGTTCCCAAACAGAACACGTTAACAATAAAGGAGGGTCTTAAAGATCTGGCTTCTCTGCTCTGGTCGTAATGCTTAAGTCACTATTAGCGAGAGGCTGGGCTAAAGGGTGCTGCTTGTGTAGCGCTGCAAGGCAGAGATTTGGTCCGCCACTTAATATGCCTGTGTGGAAACTCAGAATTTACGTATGGTCCACACAGAAAACAAGCCTAATATATAACGTTAAAGACACACATGAGCAACATAAGACAGATGGATATTGAAGATATTTAGCAGAGAGAGAAGCAGGAGATCAGCAGGGAAGCTGAGGTCAGTAGTCTACAGGTCAGTAGTGGTCTAAGTTACAGGTTTAAGGAAATGTGGGCTGTTCTTAAAACAAACCAAGGCAAAGCCTAAACTAAATTAATTTATATTACATTTACTATATTTTCTATATTCTGACCAACTTAGCTTTCTGCATTCATTGGCTATAAAAATTAAATATGTAGATGTCGCCCTCAAATCCTTCCCACTCGGCTCATTTAGAGTCCACATAGGTTAAACTCCATTCCTTATTTTCA
>NW_024044127.1:0-11356 GCF_014851395.1 Micropterus salmoides
CCGTGGACATGGACCACCGCAGAAAGTTAAAGAACACCGGATCCAACACCCATCCCAAAGATCTTTAAAAGAGTGAACTTGTTGTTCTGAAGTCCTGACAGATCAGAACAGCTGCTGAAGATAAACGGCTTTAAAACATGTTGAGGTTCACAACGACTGACTCAGCATCATGAGAACTCGTCCTTTTCAGGAAAAACGCTGTGTTTGATCTTCCTGCAGCTGTTCTATGGTCTTTCTAACATCCGTCACCTTAAGACTCAGTCTGGATCCAGGATCAGCCTGGTCCAGGCCTGAGCTGAGTCTTCTGTTGGTGTAGTTTCCTGTTTGTATAAAGATTTGCTCAGAAACTGTAAAGCTGTTTGTTGTAAGTTTATTGATTCGAGTTCTCATAAATGAATCAGCTGGAGAACGTGTTTCTGTTTTTATTTCTCAAACCATAAATTCCTTCATGTTAATGTTAACCTAGTCTGCATGTGTTGGATGGTGGGAGGACCGGAGCACCCGAGAGAATGTGTGGAGAACATGCAAACTCCACACAGAAAGGCCGGGCAACCGGGGTTTGAACCCACAACCTTCTTGCTACAACAGTATTATATTATTTTTTAAATTAGTGATATTACATTGTGTACAGTAGCAGTTTAATACTTATACAATGTATTTCTGATGTTAAAGAGGTGGTGTTCTGCTTTTTGGCTTTCTCCCCTCTCCTTTATTGAGTTATATCTCTTTTTTTGTGCTGTAAAAGGTTTGCTAAGTGAAAAAGCCCAAAGGGAGTTCCCACCTCCCACAGAAAACTCTGCTCTGAACTGAAAACAGCTTGTTTGTAGTCCAGACGCTTCCCTTTGAAAGCTAAACAGCCTCATATAACGCTCGCCAAGCGGCGACTCAGACACGCCCTCAGAAACAGCGAGCTGCAGCACACAGCTCTCCTCTCCCTTCCAAACACTAGCTACCCTCCAGGCAGTCAGTGGACAGAAGTTGTTCCTGTGATGTAGAGACAGAGCTCAGTTAAACTTTATGGATACAGATTAATAACTCACCGCTCTGAAACTCTCGCTCCAGTCCAAAAAAGTTAAAAGTCAAGAAAAATCATTCAAATTCTAAAAAAAAGCATCATCGTCTGTGAGAAACATCACAGTTTTAACAGTCGCCTTCTTATTCTCGTGGTGATAAAGAAAATCTCTTCTAAAGAAATGAACATTTAACAGAATGTGTGCTCATCCTGAGATGGAACAGTTTTCCTTCTTAGTAACATTGAACATATTCTGAGACAGACAGGGATTAAATTCACAGAACGTTAAAGATGCTCGATCAGTTAGAAACCTCAAACTTTATTATTAAGACAAAACGTGTCTATAAATCTCCTGCCAGTGATTTTCTCTGTAAAGTGAACAGAAAGTTTTATTTTTAGTAATGTCAAACTCTCCAAGGAAGAACTCACTATCGCACGGATAAATCAGTGAAACCTCGATCTGTGAACCTATCAGGAGCTGCAACACGCTGATGATGCACCTGTGTACCTGCCATCAGCATCAACGCGCCCTTCACCATATCACCATCTGTAACAGTCATTTATTCTTGTTGTTCCATATTTTATTAAAGGACCAGATGGAAATCCTGCAAATCAATAAATACAAATCTATCCAGCAAGGATGAAGAACAAGCTGGTTGAATTTAAGTTAACTACTGTACACATGAGCATGCCCCCCCCCATCATGGAATTCATCTTCTCTACTGAAACTATATATATAGAAAGTGAAGGAAACGTGTTAAACACTCATTTGGTTGTTGTTTGCATTGAAACTCTGATGCCTAGGGGGAGAAATATATATATATATATATATATATACACACACTGCTGTGATGTACATACACAAAGTATTGCTCCATTCATCTTTATGCATCAGTAATAATACAGTGATGTAATAATACACATTTAGTTGTAAATACTTTTGTACTTATACCGCAGTAAAGGTTTGAATGCCAGTCTTTTACTGACGGTAACAGATCATTTTGTTGTATTTGTACTTCTGAACTAAAGTAAATAATAGTAAATACTTCTTAATACACCTTCTGTGTTATGTGAAGGACTCTGCACAGTTGCATATGCGTTATAAATATATTTTTTAAAGTACATTTTGTACATCGTGTTAGTTGTGTGAATATGTCTGGTCTGTAAATGTTTGTGATCTGTGTCTATTTTGCTGCTGCAACACCGCAATTTCTGCTCAGGGATCAATAAAGTTTGTTTTGTTTTTTATTGACAAATATTCCATATACAAAAACATGGCACTGAGTTGTGACATACTGCAGAAAGGATCAAGTGCATGTCAAAAGATAGGGAAAAACAAAAAAGAAAAGAGGATAAAAGTCTCAATGCATTCTTTGTTTCCATAACATTAAGGGCTTTTGTAAAGGAAAGAAGCTCATTATGAAATACACAAAACTTAGGATTCACTTTCAAAAACTTTGACTTGTTGATATAAAATTTCATGACAATGTTGTTAATCAGAAAGTCGTCTTTGTTGTTGTCCATGACACAACCATAGATACTGTCCTTCAGAGAAAAGTTCTTCAGACGGGAAACCTTTGGGTAAAGCCAGTCATGTATATCAAGCCACAACACTTCAGAATACATACAATGGAAGAATAAATTATCAGTAGCTTCATTGTTATCACAAAATACACAGTTACTGGTTTCTATTCCAAAACGCTGTCGTATCAAGTCGCTGGACGTTAAGAATTTGAAAATGGATTTCTTTGGCTTTGGGGAATTTTAATTTAATTATTTGGTTCGTAACGAGTGAATAGTACATTTTGAGAAAATTGTGAAATTGAGTTTCTATGTTGTATATTGGATATTGGATATTGTAGGGTATGAGATGCTATCAATCAAATTCCTAATTGTTTTGTTAGGGACTTTATCCTCATTAAAGACAAGGCCTCCAACTCAAAGTAGGGAGAGAAGGGGGTTCATTAACATTCCCCTAATTAAACACATAAAAGTTGGGGTAGCATTAGTTATGGAGTGAAAATGATTACGATTGGCAGTGAGGTCAGAAGTGAGACAGAAGTTCTTGTGTGACATGAGACAGCGTCACTGTCCACTAAATGGACCACAGAGCAAATACCTTTATCCATTCAGTCCTTGTTGGACAGCGATTTGTTTTCGTTTTGGTGAAGTTATGATTATATAAGAGTTTCCAATTTAAAAAAAGGGAAGTCTTTGAATCGGGAAATGGATCATAACTGTCTCTCTAGACCACTTTTAATTTGTAATGGCGCTTCTCTCTACGTCAGTTCCTGTGGAGGGAATTTAACCCGGAAGAGGGTGTAGTCCTGTAGTCCTGAGTTGGGAGTTGGCTGGATGAGGAAGCGGCTGAGACCTGAACCAGATACAGAACCGACAGAGACCGAGGCCAGAACACGCTGAACCAGAGATCCAAGGCCGCGCGACAGTTGAGACACCGAGCCGCAGCGTTTCCCGCGTTTCTAAAACTTAATTCAGTTTAAAGTGAGCCGCTCCGTTAGCCTGCTAACAGCCAGTTAGCCTGTCTGCTAACGGGGAAGTGACGGAGTCAGGAAGTCGGGCTCGAGCCGCAGGTGTGTTTTCTTCAGAGGAACAGAGAGGTAAGACTCGGAATCACTCAGGTACACCTCACCTGGTTTCTGCTAGCATGCTAACAGGCTAACAGGGCGGTGGTCCGCCGCTAGCATCTGGAGCTAACATGCTAACTGCAGAACAACAACACGTCAGGCGCAGAAAGATCCAGCTGGACCCCGCAGACAGATCCGGTATCGCGTCCCGGAACTGAAGGCTAATATCTTAATGAACTGGTTTAAGATTCATTTCGTCTCAGTCGCTGCAGATCTGAACCCGATGATTGTGGATTAAAGGGGGAAGACCGGAGGTGGTCAGGTGGGCCAGTCCGGTTTCAGGTCCAGTTTCCGGGGGGGGGGGGTGTCTGCTGTCAAAGTGTTAGTTCACAGGGGGACGGAGGGGATGAGGGCGTCGAGCAGATCGTCAGCTGGCATTGGCGTGACGGAAGCAGCAGCGTTTGAACCCTCTTTGTATTAAATGTAGATAATATTTGTCATTGATCTGAACGTTTTCAGTATCTGCACACTACTGCTCTTATGTCCCGTCATATGATTGGCTGCAGGTGTTGTGATTCCAGCGACGTCACTGTGGAGCAGCTTCGTCTTGTTGGCAAAGCCAATCTCACTTTTAGAGCCTGGACAGTAATTAACAGCGAGGTTTTCATTTTGAAATTAAGCCGGGGAAAAGGGAGGCAGACTGGAAGATGCTGCAGAACCAGGTTCTGGCTGCAGTGCAGGGCAGGAGGAGATGAGCACCGTCTCAGAAAGTACATGTTATTATAGAAAATTTGCTTTTAATGCCACGCTGGGTTTACAGCGCTGCCACAGCGCTGTAAACCAAGCGGCCTTATTTTGTTTTCCCTGTGATGTGAACTGGAGCATTGCGTTCTGTGTGCGCCGCTCGAATGTGTACCCAATGATGGAATATTCGGTCCAGCCCTAGGTGCTGGAGTATAAAACCTACATACATACACATATATATATATATTGAGTCCTTCCTTCGGGGGGGGGGGCACATAGTTTTCCAGTAGTTGTGTATTTATTGTGAATCAGATGTGATGTTAGGAAGGCGTGTCGGCGTGAAGAAGGGACGAAAAGAGAAGCTTTCAGGTGTTTTAACGTGACGCTGTGTGTTCATGAAGGAAAAAGAAGAAGATGAGTGGAGGACTGAACAGCATCGATGCAGTGAAGAAGAAGATCAAGGTGCTGCAGGAGCAGGCGGAGGAGGCCGAGGACCGAGCGGAGAGGCTGCAGAAGGAGGTGGAGAAGGAGAAGAGGAGCAGAGAGGAGGTACGCACACACACACACACCTGTACAGGTGTGGGAGGGTCTGTTCTCCTCAGATTCCATTAATACCTGCATATGTTGAAAGAGGAACGTCGGGTACGTTCCAGGAGACTGCTCTGCAGTACTGTGGAATAGTACTATTATTGCTGCAGTACCTGCTCCTAATAGTACTATCTCATAGTACCACAGTATTTAGGGCGGACACTGACTGTGAATCAGCTGATCAGGAGTCAGTAATGTTTCTCCTCCCTGCGCTGTGTCTTGCAGGCGGAGGCGGAGGTGACTGCTCTGGGTCGGCGTCTGCAGCTCAGTGAGGAGAACCTGGACCGGGCCCAGGAGACTGACCGCCGCCCTCCATAAGCTGGACGAGGTGGAGAAGGTGGCTGACGAGAGTGAGAGGTCAGTCGCACCTGAAACACATCCTTAGGGATGGGGACAAGTTCAGGGTCAGTCTGGGTTCAGGGTCAGGGTCAGTCAGGGTCTGGGCTCAGGTTCAGGTGTCCTCCCTCAGTGGACATGTTGATAATGATTATGATCCCCCCCCCCCCCCAGAGGCATGAAGGTGATCGAGAACAGAGCTCTGAAGGACGAGGAGAAGATGGAGCAGCTGGAGGTTCAGCTGAGAGAAGCCAAGCAGATCGCTGAGGAAGCCGACCGCAAATATGAAGAGGTCAGAATAACCTACCGTAATACACAGGCCCTAGTACAGTACCCATAGTGCACAGCCTGGCGGTACTGTGATGTGAAGAGGGTCGCTATAAACCACCCGGCACCCGCTGTAAACCACCAGGCACTCCCACCTGGCACTCGCTGTAAGCCACAAGCCACCCGGCTGTAAAGCCCCGGCACTCGCTGTAAGCCACCCGGCTGTAAAGCACCCGGCACTCCCACCAGGCACTCGCTGTAAGCCACCAGGCACTCCCACCTGGCATTCGCTGTAAACCACCTGGCACTCGCTGTAAACCACCAGGCACTCCCACCTGGCATTCGCTGTAAACCACCTGGCACTCGCTGTAAACCACCCGGCGCTCCCACCTGGCACTCGCTGTAAGCCACCAGGCACTCCCACCTGGCATTCGCTGTAAACCACCTGGCACTCGCTGTAAACCACCCGGCGCTCCCACCTGGCACTCGCTGTAAGCCACCAGGCACTCCCACCTGGCATTCGCTGTAAACCACCTGGCACTCGCTGTAAGCCACCAGGCACTCCCACCTGGCATTCGCTGTAAACCACCTGGCACTCGCTGTAAACCACCCGGCGCTCCCACCTGGCACTCGCTGTAAGCCACCAGGCACTCCCACCTGGCATTCGCTGTAAACCACCTGGCACTCGCTGTAAACCACCCGGCGCTCCCACCTGGCACTCGCTGTAAACCGCCAGGCACTCGCTGTAAACCACCCGGCGCTCCCACCAGGCATTCGCTGTAAACCACCAGGCACTCGCTGTAAACCACCCGGCGCTCCCACCTGGCACTCGCTGTAAACACCCGGCGCTCCCACCTGGCACTCGCTGTAAACCACCCGGCGCTCCCACCTGGCACTCGCTGTAAACCACCCGGCGCTCCCACCTGGCACTCGCTGTAAACCACCCGGCGCTCCCACCTGGCACTCGCTGTAAACCACCCGCGCTCCCACCTGGCACTCGCTGTAAACCACCCGGCGCTCCCACCTGGCACTCGCTGTAAACCACCAGGCACTCGCTGTAAACCACCCGGCGCTCCCACCTGGCACTCGCTGTAAACCACCCGGCTGTAAAGCTCCCGGCACTCCCACCCGGCACTCGCTGTAAACCACCCGGCTGTAAAGCTCCCGGCACTCCCACCTGTCACTAAACCACCCGGCGCTCCCACCTGGCACTCGCTGTAAACCACCCGGCTGTAAAGCTCCCGGCACTCCCACCTGGCACTAAACCACCCGGCGCTCCCACCTGGCACTCGCTGTAAAGCCCCCGGCACTCGCTGTAAGCCACCCGGCTGTAAAGCTCCCGGCACTCCCACCCGGCACTCGCTGTAAGCCACCTGGCACTTCCACCCGGCACCCGGCTGTAAACCGCCAGGCACTCCCACCCGGCTGTAAACCACCTGGCATTCGCTGTAAGCCACCAGGCACTCCCACCTGGCATTCGCTGTAAGCCACCAGGCACTCCCACCTGGCATTCGCTGTAAGCCACCAGGCACTCCCACCTGGCATTCGCTGTAAGCCACCAGGCACTCCCACCTGGCATTCGCTGTAAGCCACCAGGCACTCCCACCTGGCATTCGCTGTAAGCCACCAGGCACTCCCACCTGGCATTCGCTGTAAGCCACCAGGCACTCCCACCTGGCATTCGCTGTAAGCCACCAGGCACTCCCACCTGGCATTCGCTGTAAGCCACCAGGCACTCCCACCTGGCATTCGCTGTAAGCCACCAGGCACTCCCACCAGGCACTCGCTGTAAACCACCCGGCACTCGCTGTAAGCCACCTGGCTGTAAAGCTCCCGGCACTCCCACCCGGCACTCGCTGTAAACCACCAGGCACTCCCACCTGGCACTCTCTGTAAACCACCAGGCACTCCCACCCGGCACTCGCTGTAAGCCACCCGGCTGTAAAGCTCCCGGCACTCCCACCCGGCACTCGCTGTAAACCACCAGGCACTCCCACCCGGCACTCGCTGTAAACCACCAGGCACTCCCACCCGGCACTCGCTGTAAACCACCAGGCACTCCCACCAGGCACTCGCTGTAAGCCACCCGGCTGTAAAGCTCCCGGCACTCCCACCTGGCACTCGCTGTAAGCCACCAGGCACTCCCACCTGGCATTCGCTGTAAGCCACCCGGCACTCCCACCTGGCATTCGCTGTAAGCCACCCGGCACTCCCACCTGGCATTCGCTGTAAACCACCCGGCACTCGCTGTAAGCCACCCGGCTGTAAAGCTCCCGGCACTCCCACCCGGCACTCGCTGTAAACCACCAGGCACTCCCACCCGGCACTCGCTGTAAACCACCAGGCACTCCCACCAGGCACTCGCTGTAAACCACCCGGCACTCGCACCCGGCACTCGCTGTAAGCCACCCGGCTGTAAAGCTCCCGGCACTCCCACCCGGCACTCGCTGTAAGCCACCAGGCACTCCCACCTGGCATTCGCTGTAAACCACCCGGCACTCGCTGTAAACCACCCGGCGCTCCCACCTGGCATTCGCTGTAAGCCACCAGGCGCTCCCACCTGGCATTCGCTGTAAGCCACCAGGCGCTCCCACCTGGCATTCGCTGTAAGCCACCAGGCGCTCCCACCTGGCATTGGCTGTAAACCACCCGGCACTCGCTGTAAGCCACCAGGCGCTCCCACCTGGCATTCGCTGTAAGCCACCAGGCACTCCCACCCGGCACTCGCTGTAAACCACCCGGCACTCGCTGTAAGCCACCCGGCTGTAAAGCTCCCGGCACTCCCACCCGGCACTCGCTGTAAACCACCAGGCACTCCCACCCGGCACTCGCTGTAAGCCACCCGGCTGTAAAGCTCCCGGCACTCCCACCCGGCACTCGCTGTAAGCCACCAGGCACTCCCACCTGGCATTCGCTGTAAACCACCCGGCACTCGCTGTAAGCCACCAGGCACTCCCACCTGGCATTCGCTGTAAACCACCCGGCACTCGCTGTAAACCACCCGGCGCTCCCACCTGGCACTCGCTGTACACCACCCGGCGCTCCCACCCGGCACTCGCTGTAAACCACCCGGCACTCCCACCTGGCATTCGCTGTAAGCCACCAGGCACTCCCACCTGGCATTCGCTGTAAGCCACCAGGCACTCCCACCTGGCATTCGCTGTAAGCCACCAGGCACTCCTACCAGGCACTCGCTGTAAACCACCCGGCACTCGCTGTAAGCCACCCGGCTGTAAAGCTCCCGGCACTCCCACCCGGCACTCGCTGTAAACCACCAGGCACTCCCACCCGGCATTCGCTGTAAACCACCAGGCACTTCCACCCGGCACCCGGCTGTAAACCGCCAGGCACTCCCACCCGGCTGTAAACCACCTGGCATTCGCTATAAGCCACCAGGCACTCCCACCTGGCACTCGCTGTAAACCACCAGGCACTCGCTGTAAACCACCAGGCACTCCCACCTGGCATTCGCTGTAAACCACCCGGCACTCGCTGTAAACCACCCGGCGCTCCCACCTGGCACTCGCTGTACACCACCCGGCGCTCCCACCTGGCACTCGCTGTAAACCACCCGGCGCTCCCACCTGGCACTCGCTGTAAACCACCCGGCGCTCCCACCTGGCACTCGCTGTAAGCCACCCGGCGCTCCCACCTGGCACTCGCTGTAAGCCACCAGGCACTCGCTGTAAGACACCCGGCTGTAAAGCTCCCGGCACTCCCACCCGGCACTCGCTGTAAACCACCCGGCACTCGCTGTAAGCCACCCGGCTGTAAAGCTCCCGGCACTCCCACCTGGCACTCGCTGTAAACCACCCGGCGCTCCCACCTGGCACTCGCTGTAAACCACCCGGCGCTCCCACCTGGCACTCGCTGTAAACCACCCGGCGCTCCCACCTGGCACTCGCTGTAAACCACCCGGCGCTCCCACCTGGCACTCGCTGTAAAGCCCCCGGCACTCGCTGTAAGCCACCCGGCTGTAAAGCTCCCGGCACTCCCACCCGGCACTCGCTGTAAGCCACCCGGCTGTAAACCACCCGGCGCTCCCACCTGGCACTCGCTGTAAACCACCCGGCGCTCCCACCTGGCACTCGCTGTAAACCACCCTGCGCTCCCACCTGGCACTCGCTGTAAAGCCCCCGGCACTCGCTGTAAGCCACCCGGCTGTAAAGCTCCCGGCACTCCCACCTGGCACTCGCTGTAAACCACCCGGCGCTCCCACCTGGCACTCGCTGTAAACCACCCGGCGCTCCCACCTGGCACTCGCTGTAAACCACCCGGCGCTCCCACCTGGCACTCGCTGTAAACCACCCGGCGCTCCCACCTGGCACTCGCTGTAAAGCCCCCGGCACTCGCTGTAAGCCACCCGGCACTTCCACCCGGCACCCGGCTGTAAACCGCCAGGCACTCCCACCCGGCTGTAAACCACCTGGCATTCGCTATAAGCCACCAGGCACTCCCACCTGGCACTCGCTGTAAACCACCAGGCACTCGCTGTAAACCACCAGACACTCGCTGTAAACCACCAGGCACTCGCTGTAAACCACCAGGCACTCCCACCTGGCACTCCCACCAGTCACTCGCTGTAAACCACCAGGCACTACCACCTGGCACTCGCTGTAAACCACCAGGCACTACCACCAGGCACTCGCTGTAAACCACCAGGCACTCGCTGTAAACCACCAGGCACTCCCACCTGGCACCTGCTGTAAACCACCAGGCACTCGCTGTAAAGCCCCCGGCACCTGCTGTAAAGCACTCGGCACTCCCACCCGGCTGTAAACCACCCAGGCACTCCCACCTGGCATTCGCTGTAAACCACCCGGCTGTAAAGCCCCCGGCACGCGCTGTAAAGCACAGTGATTCAGTAGATCACCTGACACCTGGCTGCCGGCTAACACTGCACATCTACTCTGTGTGTGTTGATTGACAGGTGGCTCGTAAGCTGGTGATGGTGGAAGGAGAACTGGAACGAGCTGAAGACCGAGCCGAGCAGGGGGAGAGGTAACACACTCAGCTCTGCATGTCTAACTGCTGCTTATGGCTTGAAGCTGCTGCTGCAATGCTGCTGGCTGACAGATGGGTAGGGAGAGACGGGGAGGGAGACAGACAGGTGGACAAAAAGACAGGTTGTGGGAGGAGCCAGGCTTATAGGTGCTGGTTAGAATGAGGTTTCTTCTAGAGATCACGTGAAACTCAGGACGTCTCGCTGCTGATCTGACTGTGTGAATGTGATGTCACCGTGATGACTGGCTGACCTCAGTATGATGTCACACTGCTTCACTAACAGCGCTCTAATCTTTCTGCATCGGTCTTCCTCTTCCTGTCTGTTTCCATGGAAACATGTCTCTGCTGCATGCTACCTAACAGTAAGGTTCGGAGGTTGGAGGAGCAATTGAGGAGTTTCGACCAATCACTGAAGAGCCTGCAGGCGTCTGAGGACAGGTACTGAGGTCACCTGACCTCCCACCTGCTGTCAGTCAAAGCAGAGAATCCTCCTCCTGACCTCCTGCTGCCTCCCGTGACCTCTGACCTTTAGCTGCTGCTTCAGCTCCTCCTCCTGCTACGCCTCGCTGCATGACTTTAATCTGCTGTAGACGCCAAACAGCACACCCGTCTGCCGCCCCCAGCTACCGACAGCGCCTGCCGCCACCCCCAACTACACAACACCCCCCAAACTACACAACAGCGCCTGCCGCCACCCCCAACTACACAACACCCCGCCCAAGCTACCGACAGCGCCTGCCGCACCCCAAACTACACAACACCCCCCCCAACTACACAACAGCGCCTGCCGCCACCCCCAAACTACACAACACCCGCCCAA
>NW_024044128.1:0-59763 GCF_014851395.1 Micropterus salmoides
TTCTCCTTTTTGCTTTAATCTCTCATTCAAGTACGTTTTGGTTTAAAATACCATTATAATGATATCTTCAAAGGTTATCATTCATCCGGGTCTTAGTAATCCAAGGAAGGCTAAAATCAGGGAGACAACTGGACTTGGTTGAGGATACTCAAAGACGTTTCGTCCCTCATCTAAGAAAGGGGCGAACTGCTTCGAGTCTCTATAACCAAGTCCAGTTGCTCTTGATCTTAACCTTCCTTGGATTATCATGATATATCATGCAGTATGTTAGATTGTCATGGCTAATGTACAACACAATGGAGCACAGATAAGAGATAATCTGCTTTACTTAATCACTAATAACAAAATAATAATAAAAAAAAGGGAAACCATAACTTGTTAATTAATTGTACTTCTGCCTCAACATCAACATTATCAATGCTGGTTTGCTGAAAACAGCTGCCTACTGCTGCTAGAAATGGGTGCTGTACTGAACCAAACAGTAAATGTGCCTCAAAACTAAAACTTTTTTATTTACCCACAGAGCTGATAGTAGTAGGGCAGCAGCAGTAATTGTATCATGTACCTCCATGATGCTTCGTATCAGAATACTCAGTATGTAGGTCTTCAGCAGCGCTCCCTTCAGACGGATTCGACCTGCTGATGGACCTTCGCTTTTCTCATTTCCTTCAACCTCCTCTCCTTCCCTCCCCTGTTTTCTCCTCCCCTCCTCTCCTCCTCTCCTCCTCCTCCTCCCGTCACCTCCTCCTGGGTCCTCCTCCCTCCCTCCCCCTCCTCTCTGCTGCTCCTCTTCTCCTCTCTGCGAACAGTGTGCATGGCGTGGCCCATGTAGATCAGACTTGGAGTGGACACAAACACAATCTGGAGCACCTGGGAGGAGACGAGCAAGATTTGTAATTAAAACCAGTTGAATTAAAATTAAATGACGAAGCTAACAAGTTTGAGGCAATTTACCATTTCTAAAAGACTATGCATCACTGCTAACCACGTAAAAACACACCATAAATATGAAGATTAATTGCATTCTTACTGCTCCCAGATTCAACTATGATAATGTGTGATATGTCTTGCAAATTTGTTTTGTTTCCCATGCCCCAATTTCAACTTGCAGGACTCTGAATATCCATTCAAACTGGTCTTTCATGTTTCAATTAGAGGGAGATTTGCCTTTCAGTGCATCCAGTTTAGTATGTTGGTCACTGCAATGGTAATGCTGGTACAAGCAGGCGTGCTAACATCTGAGACTTCTCACATCTTCTCCATGACCCATGTTCTATAATATGATTAGGTTATGTAAAAGACTTCACAAATCTAGATGGTAGAGTTTCCTTAAATGCAACATCAGTCCTTGCTTGCATCTGCAGAAGCGCATAAAGAAAAGGGTGTAATATTAGCTGTGATATAAAAAAACAAGGACCCAGCAGCTGCAAGTTAATTTTCTGTACTGAAATAAAAGGAAAGCTTAAAACTTGTGGCATACTTTAAACATTGGTAAGCAACACCATAAAGTAAATGCGACTTGTAGCCTTTTCCCACATCATTTTATCTCGTATTCATCACATGACGTTAGGTTGTGTTTATTACCCAGTATCGTATATGTGCGATAGGGAAAGCTTGATCGTAACAAACGTTCTCGCAACCCGGCTGTTCAGTGTCACAGTCAAAATCTTCCTGTTCGTCTCCCCATGATGACTCGGCAGCAGTACCGAGCACCAGGATACGGAAATAAACAGGATGGTCAGCCACACCTGTGGAGAGAAAAACAGCAAATAAGATATTTATAACATATATAAAAATAAATATCAAGCCATCAGAAACAATAATATGGATACTGTACAGAACTAATGAGGTAATGAGGATTTTTGAAAATGCCATAAAAAGGTTTTGTCTACATGACTGAATGACTAAATTACATGTTGCTCACGCATTTTGTTTCAGTACTCAAGGATAATAAAGTTTAAATTAAATAAAAAATAATGTGTGAGGAGAAATTATAATAGAAGCATTACTTTAAGATAATATGAACAGGTATTGGGGTATTTTTGAGGCAGTTACATAAAACATTTTGTTGTTATTTTAGATTATTTTAAAGCTTAATGATTTTTTCTAGGGATGTACAATGTAAACAAACATACCCATGCTAACATAAACTTCTGCTTATTATTAAATTAGACAATGGGTCAGGATGCTCAAAATAAAAACATGATGATTTTAGAAATATACTACTGTATTATTTGAGTATGTTTTATTTTGAGTATGTTTATGTCTGTTTATCTTTTTTCCCAGCATGTCCAGAGGAAGTCACTCTGGTGCCGCGCTGGCTGGTATACAGTATGTGCAGTGTGTACATGTACGGTCTGTTTGTGTGTCATACCTTGCCGACAGAGGTAGAGTGCTCTTGTACCTCCTCCAAGAAGTTTCCCAGCAGGCTCCAGTCTGCCATGACCGATCACAGGCTCAGCTCAGATTTATTCTCAGCAGTCACTTTGCAGGTAAGAGACTCACCTGAGGAACAGACAGCACACACAGGTGTCATGTCTGCAGCAGGGTCAGGTGGCTCATTTGTTGACAGAGACAAATATGTACGAGACTTCAGCCAAAGAAAATGTTACAGCGCTCTCCACCCTTACATACTGCTGCACCAATGTATATCTCAAATTGTTTATTATGTTCAATAAATGTTGGGACTTATTTGTGTAAAACTATTCTACATAGATTATGCATCTATTTTTGCCTATCCACGATCTACTTTTGCTTCGGTTAGTTATTTCCCACATTTTCCAGAATGCCAAAACTCAGATAGTGTGAAAACGTGTTCCTTAGATAAAGCAAACAGCCACCTTTAAACATACAGAACCTGTTAGCTTGTTGCATTGAACGTTATATCTGTTTTGATAGAATATCAATGTCACTAAAACTCACACACAGACCTCTGGATTTATTTTTTAAATTTACATTAAAATGTTTTGTTATTCTTAAAGGGCTGCACAATAAGAAGATATACAAGATGTGAGATATTGTGACTGCAGTATGTTATATAGACTTAAGCATACAGTTAGAAGCATAAGTAGAAATCTAAGAGCTTTCGTAGAAAACTCTTTTAACTAAGATCAATTGTTAGCAGGAAACGCCCAGATCAGTGTGGACTGATAAGGAGACAGTAATGTTCTTTAAATGAATGAGGAAGAGTAGGAGGACGCGGAGCAAGAGTAGAGCGGAGGAGGAGGAGGTGAAGAAAGAGGTGAGAACAAGAATCTCTGGCTTGTCCTAGACCAAAGACAGGACACTGAGGCAGAAAATTTGTTACTTAGCCAACAAGTATCATGAGATACCATCTCAAAGACCAAAACCATAAAAAACTGGCTAAGATCTGTGGCTTTGTTGGCCCCCCCTCTTATGCCTGCACTGACTCTTGTCTTGCATTAATAATAAAGTAATAAAGTGCCACTTTTTTCTCATAAATGTAAGACTTTAATTTCAGAATGTGTTTTTTCTTCAGATTATTGCCCCATATCCGCCTGCACAAAACCACGATGGCCCTAATATGCAGTCATAAAACACACATAAATTCACTTTTTCTTTTGCCAATGATCTGAAAATTCATAAAATATTTGCACTAAATTTGGATGGAAACACCACTGAAGAACACAGTTTGTTCTGGTTGTTGCTGCAACCTGACTGCTTGGTGTCTGATGGTGGTTAGCAAGTGTGTGTAGTGTGTGTTATATTATCTTGACCCCGTGACCCTCTCTCCACCCTGGCCTCGACCCCATTAATAAAAATGTCTGCGCCCATGTCTTAGTTTAGCTTCATACTCGGTTCCCACACTTCCCTCCGTCTGTCTCTGGGGAAGGAAAACTAGACGTCGACTGTAAACCACACATAGTCTGTCCTTCTCTCTGTCACTGTGGATATGTGGGTATGTTTATGTATGCTGTGTGTACTACTACTGTTTTCCTCCTCTGTAAAACACAAATAAGACCAGAAGTCTGAAGCTTGGCTAGCAGTCCCTAAAGAGGCTTTGGTGTTCATTAGAACCAGAAGTGAAGTTAAAAAAGTTTTTGTCCAGGGAGTAAGTGCTCGCTGAAGAACAAGAAAGTAAATTTCCCGGTAATCTGACTGCATGACACGTTCCAGTGATGTTGTGTTTTGTAATAATGACTCAGTAAGAGGTAATTTCCTCATAACTTTGATGTAGAGTTATAAAAAAGAGACTAAAAGGTTACATGTATTGCATTGTTACTTATTATTACAGAAAATCTCCTCCTCCCCCGCAATTCTCCCTGTAAGACAGCTGAAAGTCAATGCAAAGGTTTTTTAAGAAGTCTTCGCCCTGACACCAAAAGCACATGTTGTTCCCATTTATGTTTTAGATAGTTGTAAGTTAATAAAAAAATTATTTTTTTCATCTTTATTTAAGTCCCTTGAGATAAATTATCTCTTGGCCAGAATAGCAGCGTGGGGTAGATTATTAAGAGGAGAAAGAAAGGCACACAAGAGAACTGCATCTCTAGATATTTTTAGTGTGATCGGATGAATATTGTTGCCACTTTTGTTCTTTGGGTTATCTAGTGAACAACTCACAACTAAAAAGTATACACTGTTCCAGTGTATACTTTTTAAAAGGCATATAAAGATGCTCTGCTTTGAATACTAATGTGTGTCTGAGCTTTTTTTTCCACAACAAAGTTCAATAATCTTGTTACAAATTCTCTAAATGACATCCACTCGTTCTCCCTCGTGGACAAATATCCAGAATCTATGAATATGCCAACACGTCCTCATACCAAATGTCAAAATAGCTTAATTGTCAAGTGTTCTTAAACGACATCTATGTCCGTTGGAAAGTTGGTTTGGGTTAAATAAATACATCACGTGACATAAGTAAAGTTAGTCACATGAGGTGAGTCATCTACAAAATGTTATTAACATGTCATCTTTGACTTTCTTCTATACAGGACTCGAACATCGTTCTCCTGAGTGAAAGTCCTTAGCTAACTTGACACATCCGTCCACCCCACCACCCTCTTTGTTGCTCTTTATACTACGTCACCTGACTTCTTCTGCCACTGGAGGTTGCGGCCTACCAGAAATTGCAAATAGGGGTCATAATAAGCTATATAATAATTGATAATTGATATAACACCTCTTTGGTGTTGTATATATGATGCTTTGGCAATCTTGTTGTTACACATTCATGCCAATAAAGCTAATTTGAAGTGAATTGAATTGAATTAATAAACAACTTACATGGCCGTTTTTGAGGTGACGATGGGCTGAATATGGAAATATTGCCTGTTTGAAAAGTTTAGCTGCTGCACGCCAGATGTCTCCTACTTCACTGAAAGTTCATTTTCATATCTGCACAGCAGGTTTTAAGTTTCCACATGACACTTGTGTAAGTTGCATACTGGATCCTGATTGGCTTGCAGAATTGTAATGTGACAAAGTCCTGCTCGTACAGCCATGTCTTAAATTGAAATTTTAGTTGAGCACAGAGAAACGTTCCTCCTTCAGCAGATGCGTATCTGCACATGCATCATTCTGTACAGTGAAGCTCAAACATCCAGTGGATCAACAACAAGCCAAACACATGTTTATGGTGGGGCCGCACATGTGACTGATCGCTGATCTATATCATTAATAGATAACTTCAACTTGTATTTTTTTAACTGTAGGATTCAATTATTAAAGTCTGTTTCAGAAGACTCATGGTTCAAACGGTCCTAATTTCAAATAAAAAGCTATGAACAAGACTAAAACGAACTTTGCCTGTGGGGAAAAAAAGACATTAAACCATTGATAGTCCCTTATTTATTAAATGTCCCTTAAATGCCCCTCCCTTCCTGTTTTTGTAAAACCCAATAGCTTTGAACAAACTGGTGTGTGTGTATATTTGTGTGTATTTATGTCTTTCACAAGTGCTCCCAGCATCATTAATAACAATATTACTTCCTTGTATAGACTTTCGCCTGACCTTTGCAAACGTGTGTGTCCGTGTTTGTGTGTATGTGTGCCTATTACCCAGCACTCAGCATTGTTCTGCATCCTGTCTTGATAACGGGCGAACACACACACCCAAAGATCCTCTGCTGGTTTACAATAATAAATGATAAACCGTTAGACCTGAGGATGTTTTTAGTCTGATAATAAACAGTATTTATAACTTACACTATATATATTTTACAAGGTATTAATAGGTCAACATGATAACAAATGTGTTCACATTAATCAAAAAGCCTTTTTTTTCACTGATTCCTGAAACATTTACAAATAACATTTGTTTGGTTTATTTATATTTTGTTTTTCCCCTCATGCTAAGAAGTTTGGAAGGAAATAATCTTAACACAAGTTTGAAGAACTTTAGACATTATTTGCCAGAATACGGCCTTATTAAATCATCTGTCTGCCTGTTTGTCACTGACACATCAGATATCGGATATCAGATATCGGAGGTGCACTTTGTTTATGATGACAGCGGCTGATTCCTGACCACAGCTACTCTGCCTGTTAAACCTGCGATGGTTTTCTTGTTTCTGCATTTAAATGTTAACACCTAACTTATAGGCCTAACATGGCTGTTTTGAGCACTTTCTCAAAATGCTTTTTGAGAAATGTCACAAATGTTAGTTTGAGTGGAGAGTTAGTTGTTTCCAGTGGTGGAGGAAGTATTCAGATCCTTTAATTAAGTAAAAGTACTCTGTAATACGACATTGTGAAAATACTACATTATAACAGTCCTGCAATTAAAACCTTACTTAAATAAAAGTACTCAGTAAAATATTCCCTGTCAGTGTTTCTCTGTTATATCTGATGTTTCTAGATTCATTTTCCTGCTGCATTAATGTCTAAGTTGCATTTACTGCAGCAGATGTTTGTTGTTGAGCTCGTTTAAACACTTTTATATGCTGTTGGGTAATTTAATCTACAGCAAAGCATCATATTCTATAAGATCAAATATTTTGTAATGTTGCTGTCTTGTGAGAAACACATATCTCTAAAAAGTGAACTTTTCATGAGCTCAGAAACAGCCCTGTTTCCAGCTTTGTGACGATGCATTTTTCCGCTGATCCAGGAGGGGTTCAAATTGTTTATTTAGCTTAAGAAGGAGGATGACTTCATCATAAACAAACTTTATCCTTTAGTTTATCAGAACGATTCTAATTCAAAATCACCAACTTTGGAGATACATGGTTTTCACAAGACAAGAGGGCTTTCGTTACTTTTTGTAATCTGGAAAGTAACAAAAGCCGGCAGACGAATGTGGTGAAGTAAAATGTACAATATCTGTCTCTGAGATGGTGTCGAGTAGAAGTATAAAGTAGCATAAAATAGAAAAATACTCAAGTACAAGTACCTCAAATTTGTACAGTAGTTGAGTAAATGTATTTAGTTCTACTATGACAGGGATGATTAATAAGGAAACTCAAAAATGGTGAAAGTTGAATCAAATTTAAATACTTGAAATTTGTGTTTAGTTGCCAAACTATTCAATGGTTGTGTTTAAGAATCTACCTGGTGGACGAATATACACACTTTACCTGATTTAGGAGTAAGAGGCAGGGAATCACAGTAGTCCTGAGAAAATCTTGACAAAGTTGGTAAAGCGGCTGCTCTCCTCTCCCTCAGGAGTTTTTACTGAGCTGCCTTTGAGCAAGGCATTTCTTCCCCTTCCAGTGAACCTCAGCGGCCAGCAGCCGAAGATAGAGGTGGTTGCACCGGTTCAAGTGTCTTCCAGTTGTTTTATGTGTATTAATGTCTTCCCCTAGTCGCAACTTTTGTGTGTTGCTGTCCAACTTAAGTTGAATGAAGAAGAACGGCTTCAAAAACACCGAAACAAACAGATGAACAAGTGTACAAAGAAATACAGTTGATTTGAAAGTGAGACAGGTGGTCCAGCAGCAGACAGATGACAGCAGTGTGTGTCCAGAGGTCTGAACTGAAATATGTGAGACTGTAGTTTGTACCAGCCTCTCTCTCCCTCTCTCTCTCCCTCTCTCTCCCTCCCTCCCTCCCTCTCTCTTTCTCCATCGCCTACATCTGCAGCAGAGGAAATGGGCCTGGTGCCTTGCTGCCTGCTATTCAACTCTTATGTATGTACGTGTGTGTGTGTTTGTGGTGTCTGGCATCTAAAGGAAGTCAGATATTGTATGAGGACACAATGGCTGCAGGTCCCAGTCCTGCATTCCTTCTCTCTCTGTCTCACTTCGTCTCTGTGTTCGGTCGCTTTGTCAGTGTGACTGAGAACCAACTTAAATTTAAAGTACCGGTAGGCTTGAACACTCTAAGTGCGAGAAAATAGATAAATAGAAAGTTCCCATATACATTTTGTCCAATTTTTAAACAAAGTTCCAAAAAAGTCAGCAAGCCAATCATCAAATAACTATTGTTTCCATCAACTTGTGCTGAATACAGATAATAATTCTAATAATATCGTATAATTTAAAGAGCAGCAACTCTTTTGTAACTCTTAGTAATTTGTGATCTTCATTGCTACATTTTACTTTAAGGAATAGTTTGACATTTCTGGAAGTATGCTTTTTCTTACCAAGAGTTAAATGAGTATGGAGGACTGATCCTGACAGATTAAGAAATAAATACAGAAATAATTAAATGCTCAATAAATAAATAAGCATCTGATTAAATGCTCAAAAAATAAAGTAAATAAATAAATGTAGGCAGTAATTAAATTATACAATGAGACATAAATGTATATATATTTTAATATTTATTTATTCACCTTTATAATAATTACCTTATTTATTTATTGTCCGTTATCATCTTCAACTTTTTTATTAATTACTTTTAAATGTATTTATTTATGTGTGTGTTTATTATTTTGTCTGTTTTATTCTTCCTTTGCATTTCTGCCCTATTTATTTCCCCAATGGTATTTATTTCTGCATGTCCTTTTTACTTTTCTCTATGCATTTCTGCCTCATTATGCAAATAAGGAGGGGCTGTGTGTCAAGTGATTAACTTCTCCCCTATTGGTGGACCAGTCAAACATCAGAGGACTCTACGTGCATACTTTAACAAGCTTGCTCCTCACACTCTGTCTAAAACAATGCCTGTATACCAGCTCACTGCTTATGACCTAAAATGTTGCACTGCTCCTTTAATATGAAATGTGTCATTACTTTTATGAATTTATTTATTTTTTTAGTTTGCATTATTGATTGGATACACAAGACATTTATAAAAATGACAAAATAACACGTGTCACTCTGCTGATATAGAAACAGAAGACGTATTGAAGACAAAAACGCTCATGATAAATAAATAAGACAAATGTAGGACTCTCCTTTTGGATTCAGCAGTACATAGACTAGATACTGTATACCTACACTGCACTTATGTGTTGTGTGTCCATTCACGTCTTTTAACACAAAATTCTAAATGGAAATATAAGGAGCATTGCTTCTGGCCTTTCTAACAAATACAATAGTCAGTTGATGATGTGGGAAGCCGGTAAGGGATCATGTCTTCCTGCTGTTTGTCAGGGCCCCTGCAGAGGCGTCATGGGAACAATTGTATTGTTATATACTTTTGGTATCCCACTTTTCTTTTTGCAATTTCACTGTAACTCAAGGTCAGTTCAATTCAACTCATAAATCTAAGCTAATTTATTTGTCTAACTGTAAATAAACAATACGTCAAATAAATTAATAATGCTACAAGTCATCTGAGTCACAGCAGACTGTGCAGTAAAGTGACAACCATCCGTGACCTCAGGATGACAGAGGGGTTAAATATAATAACCGAATTTAGCTCAAGGCTTCTTTTGTCAGCATGGAAGATGTCTTTTTTCTAGTGAACTTGTGATAGTGTCAAATGGAGACTGATTCCTCCAGGCGATTATTGTGTGCGTGTGTGTGTGTGTGTGTGTGTGTGTGTTGTAGTAAAGATCAGAGTTCCCCTTCAATTCATCTGAAACTGTGGTTACACCATGTGACACTTAAAACATGCTGGTGAACAACAATACTTAACCGGAGGCTCACAAGTTGGATCTTGAATAATCGACCTGACTGATTCAACACGGGTTCTTAAAAATGAGGTCAACCGCATATCCTGCATACAGGGTCACGGGGGACTGGAGCCAATCCCAGCTGACATCGGGTGAAAGGTGAGGTACATCCAGTACATCGCAGGGCCACACATAGACAAACAACCATGCACGCACGCACACCTAAGGACAATTTAGAGCCACCAGTTAACCTAGGCCACATGTCTTTGGACGGTGGGAGGAAGCCGGAGCACCCGGAGAGAACCCAAAGAGACGTACACGTAAACCAGTTGTTCTTAGTAAAAGGAAGTTGAATATTTGAAGGCGAGAGTTTCACCAACATCTACAAATGGAAAATGGGCTAGTGGGTGCTGCGTAAACAAATGAAAACAATATTATCAAAAGAGATCCCTCCTAAACGAGGGACTAACTACTGGGCAACAAAACAAAAGAAGTAGAAAATAAGACTTCTCTGCCTAAATAAGAACAAAACCAACACACTATGTGAGTTAGATAAAGGCGATAAAACAGTGGAAAGCTGCACCTTCCTTGAACTTTTTTTCATTTTCATTTCATTTTGGCAAAAGCCGTCTTTCACGCAACTCCAGACCTGAATCCCACTCTATCCTTCCTCTACCTGCCTTCCTGGATGGACAGAGCCTCAGAATCAAAATTGGCAGCCAGCTCACCTGTGGAAAACCCTTTGCAACACATTCTCACTCTCTTCTCGTCACATATGGACGCTTGGTCAAGACCCCTTGGCGTTGCGTTTTTAACGCACTAACGTCTAGAGCTCCGCAGTCCAGTTGGCGACAATACATATGTAATGTCTGGTTAAACTTTCAAAAAAAAGTAGTAGTTAACGTTGTAAAAAGTCTGGTTTAGACAACAAAACTACATGGTTAGGTTTAGTGCTGAAACAATTCATTGATTAAATCATTTTTGAATACTAAAAAGCATAGATCGCAAATTCTTTGCATTGAAACTCCTGCCTCTTTCTCATCTGTTCCAACAGACAAGCCATTAAGTTGGAACAAGACTATCCTTAGTCTTGAATCCTTATCAGTATTCCTTCACGATAAATAATGTTTATGACCTTCTCATCAAAGCTGAACTTTTAAACAGTAATTCATGCTTTTTACAAAGCCTGCACAATGTTGTGGTACTGATAAACAAGTCTAGTTCAAAACAGCTTCAGGTAATGGCAGCTTGTACCTTCCATCACAACAAAACTATATACATATATTGTATATTTCTATTTGTTCAATGACATCAAATTTCCAAATAAACTACCATGGAGTTATAAGAGGTACTTTCATAGGATGTTACTTCAGTTTACTAACTTACAGTTTTTTCCAACTGCTTCACACATTTTCAAAACCATGTCACCTTTTTTCAAAACTCTACACACAATTCCCACAACTGCTCACACAAAATGCAAAATGTCTCAAATGTCCTACACTGCATTCAAAATGTCACAAGCACATTCCAAAATGAAGCATTTGCATCAGATGGCAAACACTTTTTTCAAGATAGTAAGTTCTTTGATATACCATTTGCACACTGTTGTTCCAAATCTAAAGCACTTTTGTCTTTCATAGGCTTATGTGTACATTTCCATATAATGTTGTAGAGTGAAAGTAATCTGCTGACAGGTGAGTAGCATACAGGGAAAGCAAACCATAAACATATGTAAACCAAAAGTGTAAGTTTTACTTTTATTGCAACAAATGTATACTTATTTTACAATAATGTACTGTAGAAAGAATTTTTAATTTCTGAAGGTTCAAATTATGGACGCCAATGAAAAGCGACTCAAGTTGGGCTTAACTCTGAGTCCAGCTTCTCTCATGGTCAACCTGCTGTTGACCCCCCCCCCCCGCCCCTTGCTCTCTGTCCATCGTAGGCATCCATTGTTCAAAACAGGTAATCTGGCCAATGACCTATAGGTCTACTGTAAACTAAAGCAGTGATTGGTTAGTGATCAGTTAATGTTAGCGTTAGTGTTTGCACATGCAAGGAGTGGCTGTGTGACCTGGTGAATAAGTGTTGTTTTGATTTGTTGTGTTTTGGAAAGGAAAGCAAGTCACTTCCTGTTAGATTTTTGTGACTTAAGTAGAGAATTATGTGTAGTGTTTTAAAAAAGGGTTTTACGCAACTGAAAACTGCGTGAAAGGCTGAGAAATAGCTAATGGTTTTGGAGATTTGAGATGACATTTTGCTCTTTGAGTGAGAGGTTACAAAAATTGTGTGACATGTAAAGATTTTGTGTGTATCAAATGTTTTTATGTTTATGAAGTATATCATGGTGCTTCGCGCTGGCTGTACAATCCTGAAACATTAGTAATTTAGTCTTCAGTGAATTTAGAGTTTTTTGAGGTTCAAGTAATTTATCAAGCACAAATTACAACGTTATAACGTTCACTGGTTAGAACTTCAAGGACAAGAGGATTTGCTGCTTTTCTAGCAAAATTTATATCCTAAATACTTTTGTTGGGCATTTTAAGCATAAAATAATTCATGAAAAAACAACCAAAATATTAATTGATAATGAAAATTGTAAATTAGATTCAACCCAAGGGTTTGATCATCTCTTCTGAAAGAACCAGAGATTCAATGATGTAGAGACACGAGGAGAGCCTGAGCAGACCTTTCCTTCTTGTCATCATCTGTGTGTGTGTGTGTGTTTTCAGTGTGTCTTTGCATGTATCACACCTCTGTTATCATCTTGCATTAAGATCACAAGAAGAACGATAACATACCTTTCCTTAAAAGACACACACACGCGAATTATGTGCACACACACTGGCTGACCTCTCTGTGCTATTTTTAGGAAGTGCTCCATTGGTGTTACAGCGCACACCAGGAGGGTGGGTTTATCTGAACCTCAGCACCTCCTCTGACACACAGCTGACAGTCACACCAGAGAGAGAGAGAGAGAGAGCGAGGGAGCAAATGGGAAAAGTTTGAAGCTGAACTTGACCAAATTAAAACACTGAGAACATTTGTGTTCCCAAAGAGATCACTTTAAGATGATTGTATTTGTAAAGTTATCATGGCTGGATTACAAACTAGCAAAGAGGGCCCCAGATCTATAGGATCCGGAAAGCCTAAGATTCACTGGGTGTTAACTTGTTTTGTTACAAATATCAGTAAAATAACAACTTAGTCAACCTGCATTATTACCTGATGCTGTGGCTCTTTCTTGCAGAGGAGCAATAAGCCCTTAAACTTTCTGTTTATGTTGTAGATTTGTGGTCTAAAAATAATTTTATGAAAAATACTACAGATGAATTTACAGACAGAAAACTTGGGGCCAGGCAGCATTATTCCAGCTAATACTTAAATTGCATGTATGCAACATGGTGACCCTGTCCTCTGCTGGTCACAGTGTAGCATTACAACAGAGCCAACGTGCTGTTGGAGGCAGATGTTATTGACCATCTGCTGAGATTTGCATCCACCTCTTTTCAAAGCATATATGAATGTTAACTTACTCTCACGGTGAGAAACAGGTATAGAAGATAAGGTGACTACTGAGGAAGTGAGCTAAAAGTACGTAATAAAAATACATAGGCTAATAGGCTACATGCAATACTTGTTATAAAAACATAAAATACTTACAAAATACATAATAATTACACATTACTTAATAGAATACTATTAACTGAAATTACTAATAAATTTCAATTTTTAAATTAGTTTTATTTATGATATTATATTAAGTTTAATTATTATTGCTTTGTTGTTATGTGAAGTGTGGAAAGCTGCTCTTCAACTGGATGACTGTGTTATGGGTCACTCAGGAATTTGAATTTTAAAAATAAGCTTCTTTATTTTATCCTTTTGTAATAAAAAGTTGGCAGTTTGGATCATTCAGGTCCTAACAACACAATCTAAACATGAAGAGGTTTTTGCACAGTAATCATGTATTTTTTGTCACTAATAATTTCACCTCGTTGTCTCCCCTCGGCTGTTGCAAATGTTGTCTGAACATGTCAGCTGGTCGCGTGCCTTTAACTTATCATTCTTCAAGAAGGCAGCTCGTGTGTTTGTGTTTGTGTCTGGATGCTGAGTTTTGTGTGTGTGTGTTTCAGAGGCTGCATGGAGGAGGGAGGTGGGGGAGGAGGGGTGACTCTGGACAGCTGGTCTTCTTTCTCTCCCAACATCCCTCCTCCTCCTCTTTCTTTTTGTAGCTCAGAGGTTGTTTCACTGCAGAGCAAAGCAGATGGCTTCACTGATCGTTGCATATAAAGTCATTTAAATGGATCCATTCTGACTATTTGGATATTAATTCACCACCTGACTGATTCTCTGGATAGTTTTATGATTACTTTTTCAGTAGAGTGACAACATCCAACTATACCGATTGACTGGTTCTTAGGCTGTTTTAATGCTGACTGGTTGAATTCAGATCAACATCTTCTGGACGAACGAATTTCGACTGACACGGTACGGCTGCTTTAATGCTATTATTATATTATTATTATTATATCATAGATGGTAGCAGTATTCATAGTAGTAGTAGGAGTAATAGCAGTACTACAGTAGCAGTAATAACAATTAATAGAAGTGAGCATGTAAAATGAGTAGTTTTACTGTTAAAATTGTAAGTATTTGTTTTTTATTGAGATAATTTAATGATTATTTATCTAATAAATGTTTCCTCATTCCTCCTCGCTTCATCTCTTCTCTTCTCTCCTTCTCTTTCCTCGTCTCCTCCTCTTCTCTCCTCTCCTCTATCCTCCTCATCTCTCCTGTTATCATCTCCTCTCTCGCTTCTCCTCTTCTTTCCTCCGCATTTCTCCTCTCCAGATGTTGACCATCTCAGTGCTCCTGCTGCCGTTGCTCCTCTCCTCTCCTCCTGCCTCCTCCTCTCCTCTACCCAAGGTAAACTTTTGTTTCTTTGTTGTTTACAAAATATCTGATTCTGTCTTTGGACACTAAAGTTTTACAATTTACACAACAATGATTCCTGTAAAGCTGTGAGGTTGATATGTAGGTTCCTGTTATGCAGTGGTGGAAGAAGTACTCAGATTCTTTACTTCTGAAGGAAGAGTTAGAGGACACCAGGGAGGAAGAGGAGGAGGAAGATCAGTATGGAGAGCAGTAAGAGGTGAAGGAACAGTAGGAGTTGGAGGAGGAGATGGGATAGGGTATAAGGAGGCGGAGCAGGAGCAGGAGCAGGGCAGATGAGGAGAGAGGAGGAAGCACACAAAGGGATAAAAAAAATGTGCAAATGTATACATTTGTTGTTTATTTTTTTGTGTTTATCATGTGAAAAGCTTTTTGAGGAGGAGAATCACAAGCAACATTACTAATAACCAGTTTTTGAAGTATTGAATTTATCTCACCAGTGTGTAAGACTGTGTTGCAGTGTGTGTGTGTGTGTGTGTGTGTGTGTTTGAGGGCTTGTGTTTATGTCTGGGGGCAAAGTTTGTTTTTCAGCAAGATTGAATGGTTCATTTTGACCTGAAAATAGGATGTGTGGGGAATTGGGTGAGAAGTTGTGGATTTGTGTTTAGAGTTTTGAGAAAAAGAGGCCTAATTTCAAGAAATGTGTTTAAGCAATCGAGAAAAACTGTAATTCCACATTGTGATACACAGCTGCATTCAAAAAACCTTAATTTAAAGTATTATCAGCAAAAAATACTAACAACTATCCAAAGTACAAGTACTCAGTCAATGTTTTATTATATCTGATGACTCCAAGGTTAAAATATCTTTCCAGTGATGACATATCCAATATTATTTTCGTTTTGTACTTTTCTTTCGGGTGTAAATCCTTCTCAAGTGGTGATGACTGATGTTGACCTCTGACTCCAGGAGGTATGTCTTTGGGTCAAGAGGGGAAACAGTGTAGAAAGGCATTGGCACATTGAGGTGAAATGTGAAATATGTTTTGCTCTGAAAGCTGTCAGACTGTTTGTTTCCAAACGTTACTGAAGAAACCCAAAAGTTACACACACACAGAGAGTGAGCTGGTCCTCAGGTATGTGTGTGATTAGAGTTGTCAGCAGCTCATCTCTGAGCTCAGCCCCTCGAGCTGTAATTCTGATTTAAACACACTCTTCTGTAAATCGTTTCTCCTGCAGCTGTTTTATCACCTTTGAGTCAGAAATCCAAATCAAAAGGCGCTGATTCATTACATTTTCCTTTCAGTTAAAAACAAAACAAGATAGAACGTGTAGCAGTAAAATAAAAATCTAACTTGTCACTCTGAGATCAGACTATCTTGTCTACATGTAAAAAATAAAGATATTTACCATCTGTGTTTTATATGAGGTTCTTTCTGAGCTGTGCTTTTTTTTGTTCATGCTAACCGTGTGGCTCTAGGGTTGGTCGTCGGTCCGCCACTTTGGTCCAAACTGAAATATCTAAAAAAACTACTGGATCGATTGGGACAATATTTGGTACGGACATTCATGGTTCCCAGACAGTTTAACTTTAATGATACTGATTTTCCTCTAGCGCCACTGTGAGGGTCACATTTGAAAATAGGCAGGGACATTGACCACAGGATGAATTTTAATCACTTTTGTGATCCTCAACACCATCAAGTCAACATTTGTCACTTTAGTTTATGAATACCTGCAAAATGAACAAAATCAGCTTCAACTTTACATTTGTGTTTTGTACTAACTGTGCAAATGTTAGCAAGCTAACTTGCTTAATTAAGATGGTCAGATTATACCAGCTTGACATTGGCATGTTAACATTTTCATTGTGATAATGTTAGCATAACGTTGGCATTTAGTTCTAAGCACCACTGAGTACAACATCACAGCTGTAGTCTTGTTGCTAAACTATATAAGTGGGATTATTCATGAAAATAATGTTCAAATAAATTAAACAATAGCTGTTATGACTTCCTATCTTGCACTTAAACAAAAACATTGACAGTGACAATACTGAAAATAAACCTAAATATAAACTAAACTTTTCTGAAATGGAAAATGTAGTAAATTACTACGAGAAAATCATTTCATTGCGGCAGCACATTGAAATACAAAATATCAATAATCAATATCAATAAATCGTCAACATATGAGGCATGTTCATCTCATTTTAAGACAGTACGTGTTGGAAGTAAAGGATTAATTACAGGTTTAGATTTACACTGACTGACCAGAAAAGACAAAAACATAACAAAGTAGAAGGGGGAAAAAGCAAACAGAAAGAATAGATGGAGAGGAGGCAGCAATAATGACGATGAACTTGGGAAAAGAAAAGATGAATGAAAAGTGAGAGTTAAGGAGGAAGAGACGAAAGGAAAGAGAGAGACTGAGAGGAGACAAGATTCAAAACGAGGAGGACAAATTGTTGTACAAACCAAAACAGGGTCAGACATGAACTTGAAATACACCGTCACACCACTGCAGTGTGTGTTTGTGTGTGTTGCTTCCGTCAGCTGGTTGCTAACAGCAGGTTTGCGGTGAAGCAGATGTCAGCTGGAGGCGACAGATGTATCCAGTGTGTGTGTGTGTGTGTGTGTGTGTGTGTGTGTGTGTGTGTGCTCTTGTAGGACCCTGGGTGTGAAGACATTTTCAAAAAATGTGAATACGTTTGGAAAGTGACAACTTTTTGTCCAGTCCTCTCCTCTCCAATGGGCTGTTCAATAGTAGGATTTGTTTTAATGTTACTGCGGCGGTCAGGGTCAGTAGTTATGATGATTTAAGTTAGTGTGCGTGTGTGTTTTAGGTTTGCTGTAATTATAGAGTAATGTGTGGAATTTGTATGTAAACACCTGTTTATGAGAATCTACACTATGTTTCTAAGTGTGTTGAAGTGTGTAGTGTACACTCAGTATCCAGTTTATGAGGTACACCTGGCTAAAACTACAGTCTATGTCTGTCAAGTTTGTCAGTCATCTAGGTCATAGTTATCCAAGATGGGTTAAAATCAAGGACAATTGGACGTGGCTGATGATACTTCAAGATGTTTCACCTCTCATCCAGGAGGCTTCTTCGGTAATACATTAATACAACAGTCCTGCAACAAATTGACCCTTCATGAAGGTTATAACGTTCGGTGTTTGTTGATGATGTATTTTGTGGCACTGTAGAATTGTATTGCATTACACTGATAGGTATCTATTATTTTGTCCAACCCATTTGTATCAGTGAGGGTAGGCTAAATAACAGAAACACCTCTCGGTATCACGCAATACATCTCAACATAATCAGCTCATCAAAAGCTGAGCACTGTAACCTTAATGATGGTAGGATTTATTGCAGGACTGCAGTATAGCTGTATAAGTTATAACTATACCTCATAAACTGGCACCTAAATGTGTATGTGCACTATGTGTGTCTGATCATCCTCAACAGAATTGTGTCATTATGAAATGATTTTGTAGAAGGATTTTCCCTATGAGTGTTTCCATCTGTCTTAATAGACTTTCCGAACAGTTTGTCTTTGTTCAGTAACATGAACAATCATGTAGCACTCGGGTGGCCTAGGGATTAAGATGCTCACATGAACGTTCCCTGGGCTGGGGGGTTCATCTTTTTCTCCATTCACTACCTGCGATTTTGCAGCTATCAAAGAAAAATGTCCCAAAAGAAAAAGTTTTCCTCATCAGACTAAAAATAAAGAATAGAGAGGTAAATTCTGTATACTTATTATTACACAGGTCCAGTTTGTGGCCAGTGTTCATGTTGGTGATTATAACTTTTCTTACTTCCAACTTGATTGCTGAGATATGGTGGGTCAGTTTTGTCAGATAAAAATGGAGGTGATAAGCAAATCCCTAGTTTTAACATATTACTCAATCTATCTGTTCGGTGGTAAACCAGATAGCGACATTAAAGCCAAACTGTACTTGAAATTTTTAACTTGTGGTACTTGTTATATGGTGTGTGAACACAGTTCTTCGCTTCAATGGATTATATGAACCATTCACTTTGTGTATGTTAACATTTAATTTCAAAAGCTTCAGTCACTTATTTAAAATCTGAATTGTCGGCATGACAACGAGTTTAACTCTTTTTTTTTCTTTTGGAAGCAATTTAAAGCAGCAGAGTTGGTGCAAAATCATTTTATGCAGCAAGGGGAAATTCTTACCAATAGTTAGTAAACACACAGAGAGAGACACTTGATGTGGAGCCAAATTCATAAAGGTGGTTTTACGACAAGATAGGTCAAATGAGTGTTACGTATTCTTTGGGACACCTCTGTAGTTGTCAGGATGGCCGAGTGGTCTAAGGCGCCAGACTCAAGGATCAACTCCTTCCTGATCAAAGGGAATTCTGGTCTCCAAATGGAGGCGTGGGTTCAAATCCCACTCCTGTCACAGTTTTGAACTGTGATTGTCGGCATAACAACAAGTTTAACTCTTTTTTTCTTCTTTTGGACGCAATTTAAAGCAGCAGAGTTGGTATACAGAGTATTTTGAATCCGCCAACACTGGTGCAAAATCATTTTATGCAGCAAGGGGAAATTCTTACCAATAGTTAGTAAACACACAGAGAGAGACACTTGATGTGGAGCCAAATTCATAAAGGTGGTTTTATGATAAAATGGGTTAAATTAGTGTTACATATTCTTTTTGTCTCCTCCGTAGTTGTCAGGATGGTCTCCAAATGGAGGCGTGGGTTCAAATCCCACTCCTGACACAGTTTTGAACTGTGATTGTCGGCAGAACAACAAGTTTAACTCTTTTTTTTCTTTTGGAAGCAATTTAAAGCAGCAGAGTTGGTGCAAAATCATTTTATGCAGCAAGGGGAAATTCTTACCAATAGTTAGTAAACACACAGAGAGAGACACTTGATGTGGAGCCAAATTCATAAAGGTGGTTTTACGACAAAATGGGTTAAATTAGTGTTACGTATTCTTTTTGACACCTCTGTAGTTGTCAGGATGGCCGAGTGGTCTAAGGCGCCAGACTCAAGGATCAACTCCTTCCTGATCAAAGGGAATTCTGGTCTCCAAATGGAGGCGTGGGTTCAAATCCCACTCCTGACACAGTTTTGAACTGTGATTGTCGGCATAACAACAAGTTTAACTCAACAAGTTTAAAGCAGCAGAGTTGGTATACAGAGTATTTTGAATCCGCCAACACTGGTTGCAAAATCATTTTATGCAGCAAGGGGAAATTCTTACCAATAGTTAGTAAACACATAATGGAGAGAGAGAAACTTGATGTGGAGCCAAATTCATAAACGTGGTTTTACGACAAAATGGGTCAAATTAGTGTTACGTATTCTTTTTGTCTCCTCCGTAGTTGTCAGGATGGTCTCCAAATGGAGGCGTGGGTTCAAATCCCACTCCTGACACAGTTTTGAACTGTGATTGTCGGCATAACAACAAGTTTAACTCTTTTTTTTCTTTTGACGCAATTTAAAGCAGCAGAGTTGGTATACAGAGTATTTTGAATCCGCCAACACTGGTGCAAAATCATTTTATGCAGCAAGGGGAAATTCTTACCAATAGTTAGTAAACACACAGAGAGAGACACTTGATGTGGAGCCAAATTCATAAACGTGGTTTTACGATAAAATGGGTCAAATTAGTGTTACGTATTCTTTTGTCTCCTCCGTAGTTGTCAGGATGGTCTCCAAATGGAGGCGTGGGTTCAAATCCCACTCCTGACACAGTTTTGAACTGTGATTGTCGGCATAACAACAAGTTTAACTCTTTTTTTTCTTTTGGAATCAATTTAAAGCAGCAGAGTTGGTATACAGAGTATTTTGAATCCGCCAACACTGGTTGCAAAATCATTTTATGCAGCAAGGGGAAATTCTTACCAATAGTTAGTAAACACATAATGGAGAGAGAGAAACTTGATGTGGAGCCAAATTCATAAACGTGGTTTTACGACAAAATGGGTCAAATTAGTGTTACGTATTCTTTTTGTCTCCTCCGTAGTTGTCAGGATGGTCTCCAAATGGAGGCGTGGGTTCAAATCCCACTCCTGACACAGTTTTGAACTGTGATTGTTGGCATAACAACAAGTTTAACTCTTTTTTTTCTTTTGGAAGCAATTTAAAGCAGCAGAGTTGGTGCAAAATCATTTTATGCAGCAAGGGGAAATTCTTACCAATAGTTAGTAAACACACAGAGAGAGACACTTGATGTGGAGCCAAATTCATAAAGGTGGTTTTACGACAAGATAGGTCAAATTAGTGTTACGTATTCTTTTTGACTCCTCTGTAGTTGTCAGGATGGCCGAGTGGTCTAAGGCGCCAGACTCAAGGATCAACTCCTTCCTGATCAAAGGGAATTCTGGTCTCCAAATGGAGGCGTGGGTTCAAATCCCACTCCTGACACAGTTTTGAACTGTGATTGTCGGCATAACAACAAGTTTAACTCTTTTTTTTCTCTTTTGGACGCAATTTAAAGCAGCAGAGTTGGTATACAGAGTATTTTGAATCCGCCAACACTGGTGCAAAATCATTTTATGCAGCAAGGGGAAATTCTTACCAATAGTTAGTAAACACACAGAGAGAGACACTTGATGTGGAGCGAAATTCATAAAGGTGGTTTTACGATAAAATGGGTCAAATTAGTGTTACGTATTCTTTTTGTCTCCTCCGTAGTTGTCAGGATGGTCTCCAAATGGAGGCGTGGGTTCAAATCCCACTCCTGACACAGTTTTGAACTGTGATTGTCGGCATAACAACAAGGTTAACTCTTTTTTTTCTTTTGGAAGCAATTTAAAGCAGCAGAGTTGATATACAGAGTATTTTGAATCCGCCAACACTGGTGCAAAATCATTTTATGCAGCAAGGGGAAATTCTTACCAATAGTTAGTAAACACACAGAGAGAGACACTTGATGTGGAGCCAAATTCATAAAGGTGGTTTTACGACAAGATAGGTTAAATTAGTGTTACGTTTTCTTTGGGACACCTCTGTAGTTGTCAGGATGGCCGAGTGGTCTAAGGCGCCAGACTCAAGGATCAACTCCTTCCTGATCAAAGGGAATTCTGGTCTCCAAATGGAGGCGTGGGTTCAAATCCCACTCCTGACACAGTTTTGAACTGTGACTGTCGGCATAACAACAAGTTTAACTCTTTTTTTTTCTTTTGGACGCAATTTAAAGCAGCAGAGTTGGTATACAGAGTATTTTGAATCCGCCAACACTGGTGCAAAATCATTTTATGCAGCAAGGGGAAATTCTTACCAATAGTTAGTAAACACATAATGGAGAGAGAGACACTTGATGTGGAGCCAAATTCATAAAGGTGGTTTTACGATAAAGTGGGTCAAATTAGTGTTACGTATTCTTTTGTCTCCTCCGTAGTTGACAGGATGGTCTCCAAATGGAGGCGTGGGTTCAAATCCCACTCCTGACACAGTTTTGAACTGTGATTGTCGGCATAACAACAAGTTTAACTCTTTTTTTTCTTTTTAAAGCAGCAGAGTTGGTGCAAAATCATTTTATGCAGCAAGGGGAAATTCTTACCAATAGTTAGTAAACACACAGAGAGAGACACTTGATGTGGAGCCAAATTCATAAAGGTGGTTTTACGACAAGATAGGTCAAATTAGTGTTACGTATTCTTTGTGACACCTCTGTAGTTGGCAGGATGGCCGAGTGGTCTAAGGCGCCAGACTCAAGGATCAACTCCTTCCTGATCAAAGGGAATTCTGGTCTCCAAATGGAGGCGTGGGTTCAAATCCCACTCCTGACACAGTTTTGAACTGTGATTGTCGGCATAACAACAAGTTTAACTCTTTTTTTTTCTTTTGGACGCAATTTAAAGCAGCAGAGTTGGTATACAGAGTATTTTGAATCCGCCAACACTGGTTGCAAAATCATTTTATGCAGCAAGGGGAAATTCTTACCAATAGTTAGTAAACACACAGAGAGAGACACTTGATGTGGAGCCAAATTCATAAACGTGGTTTTACGATAAAATGGGTCAAATTAGTGTTACGTATTCTTTTTGTCTCCTCCGTAGTTGTCAGGATGGTCTCCAAATGGAGGCGTGGGTTCAAATCCCACTCCTGACACAGTTTTGAACTGTGATTGTCGGCATAACAACAAGTTTAACTCTTTTTTTTCTTTTGGAATCAATTTAAAGCAGCAGAGTTGGTATACAGAGTATTTTGAATCCGCCAACACTGGTTGCAAAATCATTTTATGCAGCAAGGGGAAATTCTTACCAATAGTTAGTAAACACATAATGGAGAGAGAGAAACTTGATGTGGAGCCAAATTCATAAACGTGGTTTTACGACAAAATGGGTCAAATTAGTGTTACGTATTCTTTTTGTCTCCTCCGTAGTTGTCAGGATGGTCTCCAAATGGAGGCGTGGGTTCAAATCCCACTCCTGACACAGTTTTGAACTGTGATTGTTGGCATAACAACAAGTTTAACTCTTTTTTTTCTTTTGGAAGCAATTTAAAGCAGCAGAGTTGGTGCAAAATCATTTTATGCAGCAAGGGGAAATTCTTACCAATAGTTAGTAAACACACAGAGAGAGACACTTGATGTGGAGCCAAATTCATAAAGGTGGTTTTACGACAAGATAGGTCAAATTAGTGTTACGTATTCTTTTGACTCCTCTGTAGTTGTCAGGATGGCCGAGTGGTCTAAGGCGCCAGACTCAAGGATCAACTCCTTCCTGATCAAAGGGAATTCTGGTCTCCAAATGGAGGCGTGGGTTCAAATCCCACTCCTGACACAGTTTTGAACTGTGACTGTCGGCATAACAACAAGTTTAACTCTTTTTTTTTCTTTTGGACGCAATTTAAAGCAGCAGAGTTGGTATACAGAGTATTTTGAATCCGCCAACACTGGTGCAAAATCATTTTATGCAGCAAGGGGAAATTCTTACCAATAGTTAGTAAACACAGAGAGAGACACTTGATGTGGAGCCAAATTCATAAAGGTGGTTTTACGATAAAATGGGTCAAATTAGTGTTACGTATTCTTTTTGTCTCCTCCGTAGTTGTCAGGATGGTCTCCAAATGGAGGCGTGGGTTCAAATCCCACTCCTGACACAGTTTTGAACTGTGATTGTCGGCATAACAACAAGGTTAACTCTTTTTTTTCTTTTGGAAGCAATTTAAAGCAGCAGAGTTGTATACAGAGTATTTTGAATCCGCCAACACTGGTGCAAAATCATTTTATGCAGCAAGGGGAAATTCTTACCAATAGTTAGTAAACACACAGAGAGAGACACTTGATGTGGAGCCAAATTCATAAAGGTGGTTTTACGACAAGATAGGTTAAATTAGTGTTACGTTTCTTTGACACCTCTGTAGTTGTCAGGATGGCCGAGTGGTCTAAGGCGCCAGACTCAAGGATCAACTCCTTCCTGATCAAAGGGAATTCTGGTCTCCAAATGGAGGCGTGGGTTCAAATCCCACTCCTGACACAGTTTTGAACTGTGATTGTCGGCATAACAACAAGTTTAACTCTTTTTTTTCTTTTGGACGCAATTTAAAGCAGCAGAGTTGGTATACAGAGTATTTTGAATCCGCCAACACTGGTGCAAAATCATTTTATGCAGCAAGGGGAAATTCTTACCAATAGTTAGTAAACACATAATGGAGAGAGAGACACTTGATGTGGAGCCAAATTCATAAAGGTGGTTTTACGATAAAGTGGGTCAAATTAGTGTTACGTATTCTTTTTGTCTCCTCCGTAGTTGACAGGATGGTCTCCAAATGGAGGCGTGGGTTCAAATCCCACTCCTGACACAGTTTTGAACTGTGATTGTCGGCATAACAACAAGTTTAACTCTTTTTTTTCTTTTTAAAGCAGCAGAGTTGGTGCAAAATCATTTTATGCAGCAAGGGGAAATTCTTACCAATAGTTAGTAAACACACAGAGAGAGACACTTGATGTGGAGCCAAATTCATAAAGGTGGTTTTACGACAAGATAGGTCAAATTAGTGTTACGTATTCTTTGTGACACCTCTGTAGTTGGCAGGATGGCCGAGTGGTCTAAGGCGCCAGACTCAAGGATCAACTCCTTCCTGATCAAAGGGAATTCTGGTCTCCAAATGGAGGCGTGGGTTCAAATCCCACTCCTGACACAGTTTTGAACTGTGATTGTCGGCATAACAACAAGTTTAACTCTTTTTTTCTTCTTTTGGACGCAATTTAAAGCAGCAGAGTTGGTATACAGAGTATTTTGAATCCGCCAACACTGGTGCAAAATCATTTTATGCAGCAAGGGGAAATTCTTACCAATAGTTAGTAAACACACAGAGAGAGACACTTGATGTGGAGCCAAATTCATAAACGTGGTTTTACGATAAAGTGGGTCAAATTAGTGTTACGTATTCTTTTTGTCTCCTCCGTAGTTGTCAGGATGGTCTCCAAATGGAGGCGTGGGTTCAAATCCCACTCCTGACACAGTTTTGAACTGTGATTGTCGGCATAACAACAAGTTTAACTCTTTTTTTCTTTTGGACGCAATTTAAAGCAGCAGAGTTGGTATACAGAGTATTTTGAATCCGCCAACACTGGTGCAAAATCATTTTATGCAGCAAGGGGAAATTCTTACCAATAGTTAGTAAACACACAGAGAGAGACACTTGATGTGGAGCCAAATTCATAAAGGTGGTTTTACGACAAAATGGGTCAAATTAGTGTTACGTATTCTTTTTGACACATCTGTAGTTGTCAGGATGGCCGAGTGGTCTAAGGCGCCAGACTCAAGGATCAACTCCTTCCTGATCAAAGGGAATTCTGGTCTCCAAATGGAGGCGTGGGTTCAAATCCCACTCCTGACACAGTTTTGAACTGTGATTGTCGGCATAACAACAAGTTTAACTCTTTTTTTTCTTTTGGACGCAATTTAAAGCAGCAGAGTTGGTATACAGAGTATTTTGAATCCGCCAACACTGGTTGCAAAATCATTTTATGCAGCAAGGGGAAATTCTTACCAATAGTTAGTAAACACACAGAGAAAGACACTTGATGTGGAGCCAAATTCATAAAGGTGGTTTTACGACAAAATGGGTTAAATTAGTGTTACGTATTCTTTTTTTCTTCTCTGTAGTTGTCAGGATGGCCGAGTGGTCTAAGGCGCCAGACTCAAGGATCAACTCCTTCCTGATCAAAGGGAATTCTGGTCTCCAAATGGAGGCGTGGGTTCAAATCCCACTCCTGACACAGTTTTGAACTGTGATTGTCGGCATAACAACAAGTTTAACTCTTTTTTTTCTTTTTGACGCAATTTAAAGCAGCAGAGTTGGTATACAGAGTATTTTGAATCCGCCAACACTGGTTGCAAAATCATTTTATGCAGCAAGGGGAAATTCTTACCAATAGTTAGTCAACACACAGAGAGAGACACTTGATGTGGAGCCAAATTCATAAAGGTGGTTTTACGACAAGATAGGTCAAATTAGTGTTACGTATTCTTTTTGACACCTCTGTAGTTGTCAGGATGGCCGAGTGGTCTAAGGCGCCAGACTCAAGGAGCAACTCCTTCCTGATCAAAGGGAATTCTGGTCTCCAAATGGAGGCGTGGGTTCAAATCCCACTCCTGACACAGTTTTGAACTGTGATTGTCGGCATAACAACAAGTTTAACTCTTTTTTTCTTCTTTTGGACGCAATTTAAAGCAGCAGAGTTGGTATACAGAGTATTTTGAATCCGCCAACACTGGTGCAAAATCATTTTATGCAGCAAGGGGAAATTCTTACCAATAGTTAGTAAACACACAGAGAGAGACACTTGATGTGGAGCCAAATTCATAAACGTGGTTTTATGATAAAATGGGTCAAATTAGTGTTACGTATTCTTTTTGTCTCCTCCGTAGTTGTCAGGATGGTCTCCAAATGGAGGCGTGGGTTCAAATCCCACTCCTGACACAGTTTTGAACTGTGATTGTCGGCATAACAACAAGTTTAACTCTTTTTTTTCTTTTGGAAGCAATTTAAAGCAGCAGAGTTGGTATACAGAGTATTTTGAATCCGCCAACACTGGTTGCAAAATCATTTTATGCAGCAAGGGGAAATTCTTACCAATAGTTAGTAAACACACAGAGAGAGACACTTGATGTGGAGCCAAATTCATAAAGGTGGTTTTACGACAAGATAGGTCAAATTAGTGTTACGTATTCTTTGTGACACCTCTGTAGTTATCAGGATGGCCGAGTGGTCTAAGGCGCCAGACTCAAGGATCAAGTCCTTCCTGATCAAAGGGAATTCTGGTCTTCAAATGGAGGCGTGGGTTCAAATCCCACTCCTGACACAGTTTTGAACTGTGACTGTCGGCATAACAACAAGTTTAACTCTTTTTTTTTCTTTTGGACGCAATTTAAAGCAGCAGAGTTGGTATACAGAGTATTTTGAATCCGCCAACACTGGTGCAAAATCATTTTATGCAGCAAGGGGAAATTCTTACCAATAGTTAGTAAACACACAGAGAGAGATACTTGATGTGGAGCCAAATTCATAAAGGTGGTTTTACGATAAAGTGGGTCAAATTAGTGTTACGTATTCTTTATGACACCTCTGTAGTTGTCAGGATGGCCGAGTGGTCTAAGGCGCCAGACTCAAGGATCAACTCCTTCCTGATCAAAGGGAATTCTGGTCTCCAAATGGAGGCGTGGGTTCAAATCCCACTCCTGACACAGTTTTGAACTGTGATTGTCGGCATAACAACAAGTTTAACTCTTTTTTTTCTCTTTTGGACGCAATTTAAAGCAGCAGAGTTGGTATACAGAGTATTTTGAATCCGCCAACACTGGTGCAAAATCATTTTATGCAGCAAGGGGAAATTCTTACCAATAGTTAGTAAACACAGAGAGAGACACTTGATGTGGAGCCAAATTCATAAAGGTGGTTTTACGATAAATGGGTCAAATTAGTGTTACGTATTCTTTTTGTCTCCTCCGTAGTTGTCAGGATGGTCTCCAAATGGAGGCGTGGGTTCAAATCCCACTCCTGACACAGTTTTGAACTGTGATTGTCGGCATAACAACAAGTTTAACTCTTTTTTTTCTTTTGGAAGCAATTTAAAGCAGCAGAGTTGATATACAGAGTATTTTGAATCCGCCAACACTGGTTGCAAAATCATTTTATGCAGCAAGGGGAAATTCTTACCAATAGTTAGTAAACACACAGAGAGAGACACTTGATGTGGAGCCAAATTCATAAAGGTGGTTTTACGACAAGATAGGTCAAATTAGTGTTACGTATTCTTTTTGACACCTCTGTAGTTGTCAGGATGGCCGAGTGGTCTAAGGCGCCAGACTCAAGGATCAACTCCTTCCTGATCAAAGGGAATTCTGGTCTCCAAATGGAGGCGTGGGTTCAAATCCCACTCCTGACACAGTTTTGAACTGTGATTGTCGGCATAACAACTAGTTTACTCTTTTTTTCTCTTTTGACGCAATTTAAAGCAGCAGAGTTGGTATACAGAGTATTTTGAATCCGCCAACACTGGTGCAAAATCATTTTATGCAGCAAGGGGAAATTCTTACCATAGTTAGTAAACACACAGAGAGAGACACTTGATGTGGAGCCAAATTCATAAACGTGGTTTTATGATAAAATGGGTCAAATTAGTGTTACGTATTCTTTTTGTCTCCTCCGTAGTTGTCAGGATGGTCTCCAAATGGAGGCGTGGGTTCAAATCCCACTCCTGACACAGTTTTGAACTGTGATTGTCGGCATAACAACAAGTTTAACTCTTTTTTTTCTTTTGGAAGCAATTTAAAGCAGCAGAGTTGGTATACAGAGTATTTTGAATCCGCCAACACTGGTTGCAAAATCATTTTATGCAGCAAGGGGAAATTCTTACCAATAGTTAGTAAACACATAATGGAGAGAGAGAAACTTGATGTGGAGCCAAATTCATAAAGGTGGTTTTACGATAAAATGGGTCAAATTAGTGTTACGTATTCTTTTCGTCTCCTCCGTAGTTGTCAGGATGGTCTCCAAATGGAGGCGTGGGTTCAAATCCCACTCCTGACACAGTTTTGAACTGTGATTGTCGGCATAACAACAAGTTTAACTCTTTTTTTTCTTTTGGAAGCAATTTAAAGCAGCAGAGTTGGTATACAGAGTATTTTGAATCCGCCAACACTGGTTGCAAAATCATTTTATGCAGCAAGGGGAAATTCTTACCAATAGTTAGTAAACACACAGAGAGAGACACTTGATGTGGAGCCAAATTCATAAAGGTGGTTTTACGATAAAATGGGTCAAATTAGTGTTACGTATTCTTTTCGTCTCCTCCGTAGTTGTCAGGATGGTCTCCAAATGGAGGCGTGGGTTCAAATCCCACTCCTGACACAGTTTTGAACTGTGATTGTCGGCATAACAACAAGTTTAACTCTTTTTTTTCTTTTGGACGCAATTTAAAGCAGCAGAGTTGGTATACAGAGTATTTTGAATCCGCCAACACTGGTGCAAAATCATTTTATGCAGCAAGGGGAAATTCTTACCAATAGTTAGTAAACACATAATGGAGAGAGAGAAACTTGATGTGGAGCCAAATTCATAAAGGTGGTTTTACGATAAAGTGGGTCAAATTAGTGTTACGTATTCTTTTCGTCTCCTCCGTAGTTGACAGGATGGTCTCCAAATGGAGGCGTGGGTTCAAATCCCACTCCTGACACAGTTTTGAACTGTGATTGTCGGCATAACAACAAGTTTAACTCTTTTTTTTCTTTTTAAAGCAGCAGAGTTGGTGCAAAATCATTTTATGCAGCAAGGGGAAATTCTTACCAATAGTTAGTAAACACACAGAGAGAGACACTTGATGTGGAGCCAAATTCATAAAGGTGGTTTTACGACAAGATAGGTCAAATTAGTGTTACGTATTCTTTGTGACACCTCTGTAGTTGGCAGGATGGCCGAGTGGTCTAAGGCGCCAGACTCAAGGATCAACTCCTTCCTGATCAAAGGGAATTCTGGTCTCCAAATGGAGGCGTGGGTTCAAATCCCACTCCTGACACAGTTTTGAACTGTGATTGTCGGCATAACAACAAGTTTAACTCTTTTTTTTCTTCTTTTGGACGCAATTTAAAGCAGCAGAGTTGGTATACAGAGTATTTTGAATCCGCCAACACTGGTGCAAAATCATTTTATGCAGCAAGGGGAAATTCTTACCAATAGTTAGTAAATACACAGAGAGAGACACTTGATGTGGAGCCAAATTCATAAACGTGGTTTTACGATAAAGTGGGTCAAATTAGTGTTACGTATTCTTTTTGTCTCCTCCGTAGTTGTCAGGATGGTCTCCAAATGGAGGCGTGGGTTCAAATCCCACTCCTGACACAGTTTTGAACTGTGATTGTCGGCATAACAACAAGTTTAACTCTTTTTTTTCTTTTGGACGCAATTTAAAGCAGCAGAGTTGGTATACAGAGTATTTTGAATCCGCCAACACTGGTGCAAAATCATTTTATGCAGCAAGGGGAAATTCTTACCAATAGTTAGTAAACACACAGAGAGAGACACTTGATGTGGAGCCAAATTCATAAAGGTGGTTTTACGACAAGATAGGTCAAATTAGTGTTACGTATTCTTTTTGACACCTCTGTAGTTGTCAGGATGGCCGAGTGGTCTAAGGCGCCAGACTCAAGGATCAACTCCTTCCTGATCAAAGGGAATTCTGGTCTCCAAATGGAGGCGTGGGTTCAAATCCCACTCCTGACACAGTTTTGAACTGTGATGTCGGCATAACAACAAGTTTAACTCTTTTTTTTTCTTTTGGACGCAATTTAAAGCAGCAGAGTTGGTATACAGAGTATTTTGAATCCGCCAACACTGGTGCAAAATCATTTTATGCAGCAAGGGGAAATTCTTACCAATAGTTAGTAAACACACAGAGAGAGACACTTGATGTGGAGCCAAATTCATAAAGGTGGTTTTACGATAAAATGGGTCAAATTAGTGTTACGTATTCTTTTTGTCTCCTCCGTAGTTGTCAGGATGGTCTCCAAATGGAGGCGTGGGTTCAAATCCCACTCCTGACACAGTTTTGAACTGTGATTGTCGGCATAACAACAAGTTTAACTCTTTTTTTTCTTTTGGAAGCAATTTAAAGCAGCAGAGTTGATATACAGAGTATTTTGAATCCGCCAACACTGGTTGCAAAATCATTTTATGCAGCAAGGGGAAATTCTTACCAATAGTTAGTAAACACACAGAGAGAGACACTTGATGTGGAGCCAAATTCATAAAGGTGGTTTTACGACAAGATAGGTCAAATTAGTGTTACGTATTCTTTTTGACACCTCTGTAGTTGTCAGGATGGCCGAGTGGTCTAAGGCGCCAGACTCAAGGATCAACTCCTTCCTGATCAAAGGGAATTCTGGTCTCCAAATGGAGGCGTGGGTTCAAATCCCACTCCTGACACAGTTTTGAACTGTGATTGTCGGCATAACAACAAGTTTACTCTTTTTTTCTTCTTTTTGACGCAATTTAAAGCAGCAGAGTTGGTATACAGAGTATTTTGAATCCGCCAACACTGGTGCAAAATCATTTTATGCAGCAAGGGGAAATTCTTACCATAGTTAGTAAACACACAGAGAGAGACACTTGATGTGGAGCCAAATTCATAAACGTGGTTTTATGATAAAATGGGTCAAATTAGTGTTACGTATTCTTTTTGTCTCCTCCGTAGTTGTCAGGATGGTCTCCAAATGGAGGCGTGGGTTCAAATCCCACTCCTGACACAGTTTTGAACTGTGATTGTCGGCATAACAACAAGTTTAACTCTTTTTTTTCTTTTGGAAGCAATTTAAAGCAGCAGAGTTGGTATACAGAGTATTTTGAATCCGCCAACACTGGTTGCAAATCATTTTATGCAGCAAGGGGAAATTCTTACCAATAGTTAGTAAACACATAATGGAGAGAGAGAAACTTGATGTGGAGCCAAATTCATAAAGGTGGTTTTACGATAAAATGGGTCAAATTAGTGTTACGTATTCTTTTCGTCTCCTCCGTAGTTGTCAGGATGGTCTCCAAATGGAGGCGTGGGTTCAAATCCCACTCCTGACACAGTTTTGAACTGTGATTGTCGGCATAACAACAAGTTTAACTCTTTTTTTTCTTTTGGAAGCAATTTAAAGCAGCAGAGTTGGTATACAGAGTATTTTGAATCCGCCAACACTGGTTGCAAAATCATTTTATGCAGCAAGGGGAAATTCTTACCAATAGTTAGTAAACACACAGAGAGAGACACTTGATGTGGAGCCAAATTCATAAAGGTGGTTTTACGATAAAATGGGTCAAATTAGTGTTACGTATTCTTTTCGTCTCCTCCGTAGTTGTCAGGATGGTCTCCAAATGGAGGCGTGGGTTCAAATCCCACTCCTGACACAGTTTTGAACTGTGATTGTCGGCATAACAACAAGTTTAACTCTTTTTTTCTTTTGGACGCAATTTAAAGCAGCAGAGTTGGTATACAGAGTATTTTGAATCCGCCAACACTGGTGCAAAATCATTTTATGCAGCAAGGGGAAATTCTTACCAATAGTTAGTAAACACATGGAGAGAGAGAAACTTGATGTGGAGCCAAATTCATAAAGGTGGTTTTACGATAAAGTGGGTCAAATTAGTGTTACGTATTCTTTTCGTCTCCTCCGTAGTTGACAGGATGGTCTCCAAATGGAGGCGTGGGTTCAAATCCCACTCCTGACACAGTTTTGAACTGTGATTGTCGGCATAACAACAAGTTTAACTCTTTTTTTTCTTTTTAAAGCAGCAGAGTTGGTGCAAAATCATTTTATGCAGCAAGGGGAAATTCTTACCAATAGTTAGTAAACACACAGAGAGAGACACTTGATGTGGAGCCAAATTCATAAAGGTGGTTTTACGACAAGATAGGTCAAATTAGTGTTACGTATTCTTTGTGACACCTCTGTAGTTGGCAGGATGGCCGAGTGGTCTAAGGCGCCAGACTCAAGGATCAACTCCTTCCTGATCAAAGGGAATTCTGGTCTCCAAATGGAGGCGTGGGTTCAAATCCCACTCCTGACACAGTTTTGAACTGTGATTGTCGGCATAACAACAAGTTTAACTCTTTTTTTTCTTCTTTTGGACGCAATTTAAAGCAGCAGAGTTGGTATACAGAGTATTTTGAATCCGCCAACACTGGTGCAAAATCATTTTATGCAGCAAGGGGAAATTCTTACCAATAGTTAGTAAAACACAGAGAGAGACACTTGATGTGGAGCCAAATTCATAAACGTGGTTTTACGATAAAGTGGGTCAAATTAGTGTTACGTATTCTTTTTGTCTCCTCCGTAGTTGTCAGGATGGTCTCCAAATGGAGGCGTGGGTTCAAATCCCACTCCTGACACAGTTTTGAACTGTGATTGTCGGCATAACAACAAGTTTAACTCTTTTTTTCTTTTGGACGCAATTTAAAGCAGCAGAGTTGGTATACAGAGTATTTTGAATCCGCCAACACTGGTGCAAAATCATTTTATGCAGCAAGGGGAAATTCTTACCAATAGTTAGTAAACACACAGAGAGAGACACTTGATGTGGAGCCAAATTCATAAAGGTGGTTTTACGACAAGATAGGTCAAATTAGTGTTACGTATTCTTTTGACACCTCTGTAGTTGTCAGGATGGCCGAGTGGTCTAAGGCGCCAGACTCAAGGATCAACTCCTTCCTGATCAAAGGGAATTCTGGTCTCCAAATGGAGGCGTGGGTTCAAATCCCACTCCTGACACAGTTTTGAACTGTGACTGTCGGCATAACAACAAGTTTAACTCTTTTTTTTCTTTTGGACGCAATTTAAGCAGCAGAGTTGGTATACAGAGTATTTTGAATCCGCCAACACTGGTGCAAAATCATTTTATGCAGCAAGGGGAAATTCTTACCAATAGTTAGTAAACACACAGAGAGAGACACTTGATGTGGAGCCAAATTCATAAAGGTGGTTTTACGATAAAGTGGGTCAAATTAGTGTTACGTATTCTTTTGTCTCCTCCGTAGTTGTCAGGATGGTCTCCAAATGGAGGCGTGGGTTCAAATCCCACTCCTGACACAGTTTTGAACTGTGATTGTCGGCATAACAACAAGTTTAACTCTTTTTTTTCTTTTGGAAGCAATTTAAAGCAGCAGAGTTGGTATACAGAGTATTTTGAATCCGCCAACACTGGTTGCAAAATCATTTTATGCAGCAAGGGGAAATTCTTACCAATAGTTAGTAAACACATAATGGAGAGAGAGACTTGATGTGGAGCCAAATTCATAAAGGTGGTTTTACGACAAGATAGGTCAAATTAGTGTTACGTATTCTTTTTGACACCTCTGTAGTTGTCAGGATGGCCGAGTGGTCTAAGGCGCCAGACTCAAGGATCAACTCCTTCCTGATCAAAGGGAATTCTGGTCTCCAAATGGAGGCGTGGGTTCAAATCCCACTCCTGACACAGTTTGAACTGTGATTGTCGGCATAACAACAAGTTTAACTCTTTTTTTCTTCTTTTGGACGCAATTTAAAGCAGCAGAGTTGGTATACAGAGTATTTTGAATCCGCCAACACTGGTTGCAAAATCATTTTATGCAGCAAGGGGAAATTCTTACCAATAGTTAGTAAACACACAGAGAGAGACACTTGATGTGGAGCCAAATTCATAAACGTGGTTTTATGATAAAATGGGTCAAATTAGTGTTACGTATTCTTTTTGTCTCCTCCGTAGTTGTCAGGATGGTCTCCAAATGGAGGCGTGGGTTCAAATCCCACTCCTGACACAGTTTTGAACTGTGATTGTCGGCATAACAACAAGTTTAACTCTTTTTTTTCTTTTGGACGCAATTTAAAGCAGCAGAGTTGGTATACAGAGTATTTTGAATCCGCCAACACTGGTGCAAAATCATTTTATGCAGCAAGGGGAAATTCTTACCAATAGTTAGTAAACACATAATGGAGAGAGAGAAACTTGATGTGGAGCCAGATTCATAAAGGTGGTTTTACGATAAAGTGGGTCAAATTAGTGTTACGTATTCTTTTTGTCTCCTCCGTAGTTGTCAGGATGGTCTCCAAATGGAGGCGTGGGTTCAAATCCCACTCCTGACACAGTTTTGAACTGTGATTGTTGGCATAACAACAAGTTTAACTCTTTTTTTTCTTTTGGAAGCAATTTAAAGCAGCAGAGTTGGTGCAAAATCATTTTATGCAGCAAGGGGAAATTCTTACCAATAGTTAGTAAACACACAGAGAGAGACACTTGATGTGGAGCCAAATTCATAAAGGTGGTTTTACGACAAAATGGGTCAAATTAGTGTTACGTATTCTTTTTGACACATCTGTAGTTGTCAGGATGGCCGAGTGGTCTAAGGCGCCAGACTCAAGGATCAACTCCTTCCTGATCAAAGGGAATTCTGGTCTCCAAATGGAGGCGTGGGTTCAAATCCCACTCCTGACACAGTTTTGAACTGTGATTGTCGGCATAACAACAAGTTTAACTCTTTTTTTTCTTTTGGACGCAATTTAAAGCAGCAGAGTTGGTATACAGAGTATTTTGAATCCGCCAACACTGGTTGCAAAATCATTTTATGCAGCAAGGGGAAATTCTTACCAATAGTTAGTAAACACACAGAGAAAGACACTTGATGTGGAGCCAAATTCATAAAGGTGGTTTTACGACAAAATGGGTTAAATTAGTGTTACGTATTCTTTTTTTCTTCTCTGTAGTTGTCAGGATGGCCGAGTGGTCTAAGGCGCCAGACTCAAGGATCAACTCCTTCCTGATCAAAGGGAATTCTGGTCTCCAAATGGAGGCGTGGGTTCAAATCCCACTCCTGACACAGTTTTGAACTGTGATTGTCGGCATAACAACAAGTTTAACTCTTTTTTTTCTTTTGACGCAATTTAAAGCAGCAGAGTTGGTATACAGAGTATTTTGAATCCGCCAACACTGGTTGCAAAATCATTTTATGCAGCAAGGGGAAATTCTTACCAATAGTTAGTAACACACAGAGAGAGACACTTGATGTGGAGCCAAATTCATAAAGGTGGTTTTACGACAAGATAGGTCAAATTAGTGTTACGTATTCTTTTGACACCTCTGTAGTTGTCAGGATGGCCGAGTGGTCTAAGGCGCCAGACTCAAGGATCAACTCCTTCCTGATCAAAGGGAATTCTGGTCTCCAAATGGAGGCGTGGGTTCAAATCCCACTCCTGACACAGTTTTGAACTGTGATTGTCGGCATAACAACAAGTTTAACTCTTTTTTTCTTCTTTTGGACGCAATTTAAAGCAGCAGAGTTGGTATACAGAGTATTTTGAATCCGCCAACACTGGTGCAAAATCATTTTATGCAGCAAGGGGAAATTCTTACCAATAGTTAGTAAACACACAGAGAGAGACACTTGATGTGGAGCCAAATTCATAAACGTGGTTTTATGATAAATGGGTCAAATTAGTGTTACGTATTCTTTTTGTCTCCTCCGTAGTTGTCAGGATGGTCTCCAAATGGAGGCGTGGGTTCAAATCCCACTCCTGACACAGTTTTGAACTGTGATTGTCGGCATAACAACAAGTTTAACTCTTTTTTTTCTTTTGGAAGCAATTTAAAGCAGCAGAGTTGGTATACAGAGTATTTTGAATCCGCCAACACTGGTTGCAAAATCATTTTATGCAGCAAGGGGAAATTCTTACCAATAGTTAGTAAACACACAGAGAGAGACACTTGATGTGGAGCCAAATTCATAAAGGTGGTTTTACGACAAGATAGGTCAAATTAGTGTTACGTATTCTTTGTGACACCTCTGTAGTTATCAGGATGGCCGAGTGGTCTAAGGCGCCAGACTCAAGGATCAAGTCCTTCCTGATCAAAGGGAATTCTGGTCTTCAAATGGAGGCGTGGGTTCAAATCCCACTCCTGACACAGTTTTGAACTGTGATTGTCGGCATAACAACAAGTTTAACTCTTTTTTTTTCTTTTGGACGCAATTTAAAGCAGCAGAGTTGGTATACAGAGTATTTTGAATCCGCCAACACTGGTGCAAAATCATTTTATGCAGCAAGGGGAAATTCTTACCAATAGTTAGTAAACACATAATGGAGAGAGAGAAACTTGATGTGGAGCCAAATTCATAAAGGTGGTTTTACGATAAAGTGGGTCAAATTAGTGTTACGTATTCTTTATGACACCTCTGTAGTTGTCAGGATGGCCGAGTGGTCTAAGGCGCCAGACTCAAGGATCAACTCCTTCCTGATCAAAGGGAATTCTGGTCTCCAAATGGAGGCGTGGGTTCAAATCCCACTCCTGACAAAGTTTTGAACTGTGATTGTCGGCATAACAACAAGTTTAACTCTTTTTTTTCTTTTTGACGCAATTTAAAGCAGCAGAGTTGGTATACAGAGTATTTTGAATCCGCCAACACTGGTTGCAAAGTCATTTTATGCAGCAAGGGGAAATTCTTACCAATAGTTAGTAACACACAGAGAGAGACACTTGATGTGGAGCCAAATTCATAAAGGTGGTTTTACGACAAGATAGGTCAAATTAGTGTTACGTATTCTTTTTGACACCTCTGTAGTTGTCAGGATGGCCGAGTGGTCTAAGGCGCCAGACTCAAGGATCAACTCCTTCCTGATCAAAGGGAATTCTGGTCTCCAAATGGAGGCGTGGGTTCAAATCCCACTCCTGACACAGTTTTGAACTGTGATTGTCGGCATAACAACAAGTTTAACTCTTTTTTTTCTTCTTTTGGACGCAATTTAAAGCAGCAGAGTTGGTATACAGAGTATTTTGAATCCGCCAACACTGGTGCAAAATCATTTTATGCAGCAAGGGGAAATTCTTACCAATAGTTAGTAAACACACAGAGAGAGACACTTGATGTGGAGCCAAATTCATAAACGTGGTTTTATGATAAAATGGGTCAAATTAGTGTTACGTATTCTTTTTGTCTCCTCCGTAGTTGTCAGGATGGTCTCCAAATGGAGGCGTGGGTTCAAATCCCACTCCTGACACAGTTTTGAACTGTGATTGTCGGCATAACAACAACTTTAACTCTTTTTTTTCTTTTTGACGCAATTTAAAGCAGCAGAGTTGGTATACAGAGTATTTTGAATCCGCCAACACTGGTTGCAAAATCATTTTATGCAGCAAGGGGAAATTCTTACCAATAGTTAGTAAACACACAGAGAGAGACACTTGATGTGGAGCCAAATTCATAAAGGTGGTTTTACGACAAGATAGGTCAAATTAGTGTTACGTATTCTTTTGACACCTCTGTAGTTGTCAGGATGGCCGAGTGGTCTAAGGCGCCAGACTCAAGGATCAACTCCTTCCTGATCAAAGGGAATTCTGGTCTCCAAATGGAGGCGTGGGTTCAAATCCCACTCCTGACACAGTTTTGAACTGTGATTGTCGGCATAACAACAAGTTTAACTCTTTTTTTTCTCTTTTGGACGCAATTTAAAGCAGCAGAGTTGGTATACAGAGTATTTTGAATCCGCCAACACTGGTGCAAAATCATTTTATGCAGCAAGGGGAAATTCTTACCAATAGTTAGTAAACACACAGAGAGAGACACTTGATGTGGAGCCAAATTCATAAAGGTGGTTTTACGATAAAATGGGTCAAATTAGTGTTACGTATTCTTTTTGTCTCCTCCGTAGTTGTCAGGATGGTCTCCAAATGGAGGCGTGGGTTCAAATCCCACTCCTGACACAGTTTTGAACTGTGATTGTCGGCATAACAACAAGTTTAACTCTTTTTTTTCTTTTGGAAGCAATTTAAAGCAGCAGAGTTGTATACAGAGTATTTTGAATCCGCCAACACTGGTTGCAAAATCATTTTATGCAGCAAGGGGAAATTCTTACCAATAGTTAGTAAACACACAGAGAGAGACACTTGATGTGGAGCCAAATTCATAAAGGTGGTTTTACGACAAGATAGGTCAAATTAGTGTTACGTATTCTTTTTGACACCTCTGTAGTTGTCAGGATGGCCGAGTGGTCTAAGGCGCCAGACTCAAGGATCAACTCCTTCCTGATCAAAGGGAATTCTGGTCTCCAAATGGAGGCGTGGGTTCAAATCCCACTCCTGACACAGTTTTGAACTGTGATTGTCGGCATAACAACTAGTTTTACTCTTTTTTTCTTCTTTTTGACGCAATTTAAAGCAGCAGAGTTGGTATACAGAGTATTTTGAATCCGCCAACACTGGTGCAAAATCATTTTATGCAGCAAGGGGAAATTCTTACCATAGTTAGTAAACACACAGAGAGAGACACTTGATGTGGAGCCAAATTCATAAACGTGGTTTTATGATAAAATGGGTCAAATTAGTGTTACGTATTCTTTTTGTCTCCTCCGTAGTTGTCAGGATGGTCTCCAAATGGAGGCGTGGGTTCAAATCCCACTCCTGACACAGTTTTGAACTGTGATTGTCGGCATAACAACAAGTTTAACTCTTTTTTTTCTTTTGGAAGCAATTTAAAGCAGCAGAGTTGGTATACAGAGTATTTTGAATCCGCCAACACTGGTTGCAAAATCATTTTATGCAGCAAGGGGAAATTCTTACCAATAGTTAGTAAACACATAATGGAGAGAGAGAAACTTGATGTGGAGCCAAATTCATAAAGGTGGTTTTACGATAAATGGGTCAAATTAGTGTTACGTATTCTTTTCGTCTCCTCCGTAGTTGTCAGGATGGTCTCCAAATGGAGGCGTGGGTTCAAATCCCACTCCTGACACAGTTTTGAACTGTGATTGTCGGCATAACAACAAGTTTAACTCTTTTTTTTCTTTTGGAAGCAATTTAAAGCAGCAGAGTTGGTATACAGAGTATTTTGAATCCGCCAACACTGGTTGCAAAATCATTTTATGCAGCAAGGGGAAATTCTTACCAATAGTTAGTAAACACACAGAGAGAGACACTTGATGTGGAGCCAAATTCATAAAGGTGGTTTTACGACAAGATAGGTCAAATTAGTGTTACGTATTCTTTATGACACCTCTGTAGTTGTCAGGATGGCCGAGTGGTCTAAGGCACCAGACTCAAGGATCAACTCCTTCCTGATCAAAGGGAATTCTGGTCTCCAAATGGAGGCGTGGGTTCAAATCCCACTCCTGACACATTTGAACTGTGATTGTCGGCATAACAACAGTTTACTCTTTTTTTTTCTTTTTGACGCAATTTAAAGCAGCAGAGTTGGTATACAGAGTATTTTGAATCCGCCAACACTGGTGCAAAATCATTTTATGCAGCAAGGGGAAATTCTTACCAATAGTTAGTAAACACACAGAGAGAGACACTTGATGTGGAGCCAAATTCATAAACGTGGTTTTATGATAAAATGGGTCAAATTAGTGTTACGTATTCTTTTTGTCTCCTCCGTAGTTGTCAGGATGGTCTCCAAATGGAGGCGTGGGTTCAAATCCCACTCCTGACACAGTTTTGAACTGTGATTGTCGGCATAACAACAAGTTTAACTCTTTTTTTTCTTTTGGAAGCAATTTAAAGCAGCAGAGTTGGTATACAGAGTATTTTGAATCCGCCAACACTGGTTGCAAATCATTTTATGCAGCAAGGGGAAATTCTTACCAATAGTTAGTAAACACATAATGGAGAGAGAGAAACTTGATGTGGAGCCAAATTCATAAAGGTGGTTTTACGATAAAGTGGGTCAAATTAGTGTTACGTATTCTTTTCGTCTCCTCCGTAGTTGTCAGGATGGTCTCCAAATGGAGGCGTGGGTTCAAATCCCACTCCTGACACAGTTTTGAACTGTGATTGTCGGCATAACAACAAGTTTAACTCTTTTTTTTCTTTTGGAAGCAATTTAAAGCAGCAGAGTTGGTATACAGAGTATTTTGAATCCGCCAACACTGGTTGCAAAATCATTTTATGCAGCAAGGGGAAATTCTTACCAATAGTTAGTAAACACATAATGGAGAGAGAAACTTGATGTGGAGCCAAATTCATAAAGGTGGTTTTACGATAAAGTGGGTCAAATTAGTGTTACGTATTCTTTTGTCTCCTCCGTAGTTGACAGGATGGTCTCCAAATGGAGGCGTGGGTTCAAATCCCACTCCTGACACAGTTTTGAACTGTGATTGTCGGCATAACAACAAGTTTAACTCTTTTTTTTCTTTTGGAAGCAATTTAAAGCAGCAGAGTTGGTGCAAAATCATTTTATGCAGCAAGGGGAAATTCTTACCAATAGTTAGTAAACACATAATGGAGAGAGAAACTTGATGTGGAGCCAAATTCATAAAGGTGGTTTTACGATAAAGTGGGTCAAATTAGTGTTACGTATTCTTTTGACACCTCTGTAGTTGTCAGGATGGCCGAGTGGTCTAAGGCGCCAGACTCAAGGATCAACTCCTTCCTGATCAAAGGGAATTCTGGTCTCCAAATGGAGGCGTGGGTTCAAATCCCACTCCTGACACAGTTTTGAACTGTGATTGTCGGCATAACAACAAGTTTAACTCTTTTTTTTCTTTTGGACGCAATTTAAAGCAGCAGAGTTGGTATACAGAGTATTTTGAATCCGCCAACACTGGTGCAAAATCATTTTATGCAGCAAGGGGAAATTCTTACCAATAGTTAGTAAACACACAGAGAGAGAACTTGATGTGGAGCCAAATTCATAAAGGTGGTTTTACGATAAAGTGGGTCAAATTAGTGTTACGTATTCTTTTCGTCTCCTCCGTAGTTGACAGGATGGTCTCCAAATGGAGGCGTGGGTTCAAATCCCACTCCTGACACAGTTTTGAACTGTGATTGTCGGCATAACAACAAGTTTAACTCTTTTTTTCTTTTGGACGCAATTTAAAGCAGCAGAGTTGGTATACAGAGTATTTTGAATCCGCCAACACTGGTGCAAAATCATTTTATGCAGCAAGGGGAAATTCTTACCAATAGTTAGTAAACACATAATGGAGAGAGAAAACTTGATGTGGAGCCAAATTCATAAAGGTGGTTTTACGATAAAGTGGGTCAAATTAGTGTTACGTATTCTTTTCGTCTCCTCCGTAGTTGACAGGATGGTCTCCAAATGGAGGCGTGGGTTCAAATCCCACTCCTGACACAGTTTTGAACTGTGATTGTCGGCATAACAACAAGTTTAACTCTTTTTTTTCTTTTGGAAGCAATTTAAAGCAGCAGAGTTGGTGCAAAATCATTTTATGCAGCAAGGGGAAATTCTTACCAATAGTTAGTAACACACAGAGAGAGACACTTGATGTGGAGCCAAATTCATAAAGGTGGTTTTACGACAAGATAGGTCAAATTAGTGTTACGTATTCTTTTTGACACCTCTGTAGTGTCAGGATGGCCGAGTGGTCTAAGGCGCCAGACTCAAGGATCAACTCCTTCCTGATCAAAGGGAATTCTGGTCTCCAAATGGAGGCGTGGGTTCAAATCCCACTCCTGACACAGTTTTGAACTGTGATTGTCGGCATAACAACAAGTTTAACTCTTTTTTTTTCTTTTGGACGCAATTTAAAGCAGCAGAGTTGGTATACAGAGTATTTTGAATCCGCCAACACTGGTGCAAAATCATTTTATGCAGCAAGGGGAAATTCTTACCAATAGTTAGTAAACACATAGAGAGAACTTGATGTGGAGCCAAATTCATAAAGGTGGTTTTACGATAAAATGGGTCAAATTAGTGTTACGTATTCTTTTGTCTCCTCCGTAGTTGTCAGGATGGTCTCCAAATGGAGGCGTGGGTTCAAATCCCACTCCTGACACAGTTTTGAACTGTGATTGTCGGCATAACAACAAGTTTAACTCTTTTTTTTCTTTTGGAAGCAATTTAAAGCAGCAGAGTTGGTATACAGAGTATTTTGAATCCGCCAACACTGGTTGCAAAATCATTTTATGCAGCAAGGGGAAATTCTTACCAATAGTTAGTAAACACATAATGGAGAGAGAAACTTGATGTGGAGCCAAATTCATAAAGGTGGTTTTACGATAAAGTGGGTCAAATTAGTGTTACGTATTCTTTTCGTCTCCTCCGTAGTTGACAGGATGGTCTCCAAATGGAGGCGTGGGTTCAAATCCCACTCCTGACACAGTTTTGAACTGTGATTGTCGGCATAACAACAAGTTTAACTCTTTTTTTTCTTTTGGAAGCAATTTAAAGCAGCAGAGTTGGTATACAGAGTATTTTGAATCCGCCAACACTGGTTGCAAAATCATTTTATGCAGCAAGGGGAAATTCTTACCAATAGTTAGTAAACACACAGAGAGAGACACTTGATGTGGAGCCAAATTCATAAAGGTGGTTTTACGACAAGATAGGTCAAATTAGTGTTACGTATTCTTTTTGACACCTCTGTAGTTGTCAGGATGGCCGAGTGGTCTAAGGCGCCAGACTCAAGGATCAACTCCTTCCTGATCAAAGGGAATTCTGGTCTCCAAATGGAGGCGTGGGTTCAAATCCCACTCCTGACACAGTTTGAACTGTGATTGTCGGCATAACAACAAGTTTAACTCTTTTTTTCTTCTTTTGGACGCAATTTAAAGCAGCAGAGTTGGTATACAGAGTATTTTGAATCCGCCAACACTGGTGCAAAATCATTTTATGCAGCAAGGGGAAATTCTTACCAATAGTTAGTAACACACAGAGAGAGACACTTGATGTGGAGCCAAATTCATAAACGTGGTTTTATGATAAAATGGGTCAAATTAGTGTTACGTATTCTTTTTGTCTCCTCCGTAGTTGTCAGGATGGTCTCCAAATGGAGGCGTGGGTTCAAATCCCACTCCTGACACAGTTTTGAACTGTGATTGTCGGCATAACAACAAGTTTAACTCTTTTTTTTCTTTTGGAAGCAATTTAAAGCAGCAGAGTTGGTATACAGAGTATTTTGAATCCGCCAACACTGGTTGCAAATCATTTTATGCAGCAAGGGGAAATTCTTACCAATAGTTAGTAAACACATAGAGAGAGAAACTTGATGTGGAGCCAAATTCATAAAGGTGGTTTTACGATAAAATGGGTCAAATTAGTGTTACGTATTCTTTTCGTCTCCTCCGTAGTTGTCAGGATGGTCTCCAAATGGAGGCGTGGGTTCAAATCCCACTCCTGACACAGTTTTGAACTGTGATTGTCGGCATAACAACAAGTTTAACTCTTTTTTTTCTTTTGGAAGCAATTTAAAGCAGCAGAGTTGGTATACAGAGTATTTTGAATCCGCCAACACTGGTTGCAAAATCATTTTATGCAGCAAGGGGAAATTCTTACCAATAGTTAGTAAACACATAATGGAGAGAGAGAAACTTGATGTGGAGCCAAATTCATAAAGGTGGTTTTACGATAAAGTGGGTCAAATTAGTGTTACGTATTCTTTTCGTCTCCTCCGTAGTTGACAGGATGGTCTCCAAATGGAGGCGTGGGTTCAAATCCCACTCCTGACACAGTTTTGAACTGTGATTGTCAGCATAACAACAAGTTTAACTCTTTTTTTTCTTTTGGAAGCAATTTAAAGCAGCAGAGTTGGTGCAAAATCATTTTATGCAGCAAGGGGAAATTCTTACCAATAGTTAGTAAACACATAATGGAGAGAGAAAAACTTGATGTGGAGCCAAATTCATAAAGGTGGTTTTACGATAAAGTGGGTCAAATTAGTGTTACGTATTCTTTTTGACACCTCTGTAGTTGTCAGGATGGCCGAGTGGTCTAAGGCGCCAGACTCAAGGATCAGCTCCTTTCTGATCAAAGGGAATTCTGGTCTCCAAATGGAGGCGTGGGTTCAAATCCCACTCCTGACACAGTTTTGAACTGTGACTGTCGGCATAACAACAAGTTTAACTCTTTTTTTTTTTTTGGACGCAATTTAAAGCAGCAGAGTTGGTATACAGAGTATTTTGAATCCGCCAACACTGGTGCAAAATCATTTTATGCAGCAAGGGGAAATTCTTACCAATAGTTAGTAAACACACAGAGAGAGACACTTGATGTGGAGCCAAATTCATAAACGTGGTTTTACGATAAAGTGGGTCAAATTAGTGTTACGTATTCTTTTCGTCTCCTCCGTAGTTGACAGGATGGTCTCCAAATGGAGGCGTGGGTTCAAATCCCACTCCTGACACAGTTTTGAACTGTGATTGTCGGCATAACAACAAGTTTAACTCTTTTTTTTCTTTTGGACGCAATTTAAAGCAGCAGAGTTGGTATACAGAGTATTTTGAATCCGCCAACACTGGTGCAAAATCATTTTATGCAGCAAGGGGAAATTCTTACCAATAGTTAGTAAACACATAATGGAGAGAGAGAAACTTGATGTGGAGCCAAATTCATAAAGGTGGTTTTACGATAAAGTGGGTCAAATTAGTGTTACGTATTCTTTTCGTCTCCTCCGTAGTTGACAGGATGGTCTCCAAATGGAGGCGTGGGTTCAAATCCCACTCCTGACACAGTTTTGAACTGTGATTGTCGGCATAACAACAAGTTTAACTCTTTTTTTTCTTTTGGAAGCAATTTAAAGCAGCAGAGTTGGTGCAAAATCATTTTATGCAGCAAGGGGAAATTCTTACCAATAGTTAGTAAACACACAGAGAGAGACACTTGATGTGGAGCCAAATTCATAAAGGTGGTTTTACGACAAGATAGGTCAAATTAGTGTTACGTATTCTTTTGACACCTCTGTAGTGTTCAGGATGGCCGAGTGGTCTAAGGCGCCAGACTCAAGGATCAACTCCTTCCTGATCAAAGGGAATTCTGGTCTCCAAATGGAGGCGTGGGTTCAAATCCCACTCCTGACACAGTTTTGAACTGTGATTGTCGGCATAACAACAAGTTTAACTCTTTTTTTTCTTTTGGACGCAATTTAAAGCAGCAGAGTTGGTATACAGAGTATTTTGAATCCGCCAACACTGGTGCAAAATCATTTTATGCAGCAAGGGGAAATTCTTACCAATAGTTAGTAAACACACAGAGAGAGACACTTGATGTGGAGCCAAATTCATAAACGTGGTTTTACGATAAATGGGTCAAATTAGTGTTACATATTCTTTTTGTCTCCTCCGTAGTTGTCAGGATGGTCTCCAAATGGAGGCGTGGGTTCAAATCCCACTCCTGACACAGTTTTGAACTGTGATTGTCGGCATAACAACAAGTTTAACTCTTTTTTTTCTTTTGGACGCAATTTAAAGCAGCAGAGTTGGTATACAGAGTATTTTGAATCCGCCAACACTGGTGCAAAATCATTTTATGCAGCAAGGGGAAATTCTTACCAATAGTTAGTAAACACATAATGGAGAGAGAGAAACTTGATGTGGAGCCAAATTCATAAAGGTGGTTTTACGATAAAATGGGTCAAATTAGTGTTACGTATTCTTTTCGTCTCCTCCGTAGTTGATAGGATGGTCTCCAAATGGAGGCGTGGGTTCAAATCCCACTCCTGACACAGTTTTGAACTGTGATTGTCGGCATAACAACAAGTTTAACTCTTTTTTTTCTTTTGGAAGCAATTTAAAGCAGCAGAGTTGGTATACAGAGTATTTTGAATCCGCCAACACTGGTTGCAAAATCATTTTATGCAGCAAGGGGAAATTCTTACCAATAGTTAGTAAACACATAATGGAGAGAGAGAACTTGATGTGGAGCCAAATTCATAAAGGTGGTTTTACGATAAAGTGGGTCAAATTAGTGTTACGTATTCTTTTCGTCTCCTCCGTAGTTGACAGGATGGTCTCCAAATGGAGGCGTGGGTTCAAATCCCACTCCTGACACAGTTTTGAACTGTGATTGTCAGCATAACAACAAGTTTAACTCTTTTTTTTCTTTTGGAAGCAATTTAAAGCAGCAGAGTTGGTGCAAAATCATTTTATGCAGCAAGGGGAAATTCTTACCAATAGTTAGTAAACACACAGAGAGAGACACTTGATGTGGAGCCAAATTCATAAAGGTGGTTTTACGACAAGATAGGTCAAATTAGTGTTACGTATTCTTTTGACACCTCTGTAGTTGTCAGGATGGCCGAGTGGTCTAAGGCGCCAGACTCAAGGAACACTCCTTCCTGATCAAAGGGAATTCTGGTCTCCAAATGGAGACGTGGGTTCAAATCCCACTCCTGACACAGTTTTGAACTGTGATTGTCAGCATAACAACAAGTTTAACTCTTTTTTTTCTTTTGGAAGCAATTTAAAGCAGCAGAGTTGGTGCAAAATCATTTTATGCAGCAAGGGGAAATTCTTACCAATAGTTAGTAAACACACAGAGAGAGACACTTGATGTGGAGCCAAATTCATAAAGGTGGTTTTACGACAAGATAGGTCAAATTAGTGTTACGTATTCTTTTGACACCTCTGTAGTTGTCAGGATGGCCGAGTGGTCTAAGGCGCCAGACTCAAGGATCAACTCCTTCCTGATTAAAGGGAATTCTGGTCTCCAAATGGAGGCGTGGGTTCAAATCCCACTCCTGACACAGTTTTGAACTGTGATTGTCGGCATAACAACAAGTTTAACTCTTTTTTTTCTTTTGGACGCAATTTAAAGCAGCAGAGTTGGTATACAGAGTATTTTGAATCCGCCAACACTGGTGCAAAATCATTTTATGCAGCAAGGGGAAATTCTTACCAATAGTTAGTAAACACATAATGAGAGAGAAACTTGATGTGGAGCCAGATTCATAAAGGTGGTTTTACGATAAAGTGGGTCAAATTAGTGTTACGTATTCTTTTTGTCTCCTCCGTAGTTGTCAGGATGGTCTCCAAATGGAGGCGTGGGTTCAAATCCCACTCCTGACACAGTTTTGAACTGTGATTGTCGGCATAACAACAAGTTTAACTCTTTTTTTCTTTTGGAAGCAATTTAAAGCAGCAGAGTTGGTATACAGAGTATTTGAATCCGCCAACACTGGTTGCAAAATCATTTTATGCAGCAAGGGGAAATTCTTACCAATAGTTAGTAAACACACAGAGAGAGACACTTGATGTGGAGCCAAATTCATAAAGGTGGTTTTACGACAAGATAGGTCAAATTAGTGTTACGTATTCTTTATGACACCTCTGTAGTTGTCCGGATGGCCGAGTGGTCTAAGGCGCCAGACTCAAGGATCAACTCCTTCCTGATCAAAGGGAATTCTGGTCTCCAAATGGAGGCGTGGGTTCAAATCCCACTCCTGACACATTTTTGAACTGTGATTGTCGGCATAACAACAAGTTTAACTCTTTTTTTCTTCTTTTGGACGCAATTTAAAGCAGCAGAGTTGGTATACAGAGTATTTTGAATCCGCCAACACTGGTGCAAAATCATTTTATGCAGCAAGGGGAAATTCTTACCAATAGTTAGTAAACACACAGAGAGAGACACTTGATGTGGAGCCAAATTCATAAACGTGGTTTTACGATAAAATGGGTCAAATTAGTGTTACGTATTCTTTTTGTCTCCTCCGTAGTTGTCAGGATGGTCTCCAAATGGAGGCGTGGGTTCAAATCCCACTCCTGACACAGTTTTGAACTGTGATTGTCGGCATAACAACAAGTTTAACTCTTTTTTTTCTTTTGGACGCAATTTAAAGCAGCAGAGTTGGTATACAGAGTATTTTGAATCCGCCAACACTGGTGCAAAATCATTTTATGCAGCAAGGGGAAATTCTTACCAAGAGTTAGTAAACACACAGAGAGAGAACTTGATGTGGAGCCAAATTCATAAACGTGGTTTTACGATAAAGTGGGTCAAATTAGTGTTACGTATTCTTTTTGTCTCCTCCGTAGTTGTCAGGATGGTCTCCAAATGGAGGCGTGGGTTCAAATCCCACTCCTGACACAGTTTTGAACTGTGATTGTCGGCATAACAACAAGTTTAACTCTTTTTTTTCTTTTGGAAGCAATTTAAAGCAGCAGAGTTGGTATACAGAGTATTTTGAATCCGCCAACACTGGTTGCAAAATCATTTTATGCAGCAAGGGGAAATTCTTACCAATAGTTAGTAAACACACAGAGAGAGACACTTGATGTGGAGCCAAATTCATAAAGGTGGTTTTACGACAAGATAGGTCAAATTAGTGTTACGTATTCTTTATGACACCTCTGTAGTTGTCAGGATGGCCGAGTGGTCTAAGGCGCCAGACTCAAGGATCAACTCCTTCCTGATCAAAGGGAATTCTGGTCTCCAAATGGAGGCGTGGGTTCAAATCCCACTCCTGACACAGTTTTGAACTGTGATTGTCGGCATAACAACAAGTTTAACTCTTTTTTTCTTTTGGACGCAATTTAAAGCAGCAGAGTTGGTATACAGAGTATTTTGAATCCGCCAACACTGGTGCAAAATCATTTTATGCAGCAAGGGGAAATTCTTACCAATAGTTAGTAAACACACAGAGAGAGACACTTGATGTGGAGCCAAATTCATAAAGGTGGTTTTACGATAAAGTGGGTCAAATTAGTGTTACGTATTCTTTTTGTCTCCTCCGTAGTTGTCAGGATGGTCTCCAAATGGAGGCGTGGGTTCAAATCCCACTCCTGACACAGTTTTGAACTGTGATTGTCGGCATAACAACAAGTTTAACTCTTTTTTTCTTCTTTTGGACGCAATTTAAAGCAGCAGAGTTGGTATACAGAGTATTTTGAATCCGCCAACACTGGTGCAAAATCATTTTATGCAGCAAGGGGAAATTCTTACCAATAGTTAGTAAACACACACAGAGAGAAACTCAGATGGCCGAGTGGTCTAAGGCGCCAGACTCAAGGATCAACTCCTTCCTGATCAAAGGGAATTCTCGTCTCCAAATGGAGGCGTGGGTTCAAATCCCACTCCTGACACAGTTTTGAACTGCAAAGTAAATCTGTGTAAAAAAAGTTCTAAGTAAATTAATTTGGTGAGTAAAATGTCTACAGCTGACAGGAATGATGACCAAAGAAAGAAACCCTCAAAATGAGCTGTACCGCTGTCCAGCTGCCTCACTAATAAAAAGCGTGTGTGTTGAGAGAGTCTTTTGTCATTCAAAACGGCATGTGTCTCCCCCAGTGGGAGGTCTTAGGTCACCATCTGGAGTCTGAAACACACACACACACACTTCTCATTTCTTTTCATGGTTTACCTTATAAATCAGGAATATTTCTCTCTCTGTGCTTTAGGATCAGTCAGTGTGTGACAGGACTTTCTGCGGCGCAGGTCGAGAGTGTGTATCGAGCGACAGAGGAGAGCCGGTCTGTCGCTGTTTACAGGTAAAGCTACTGAATACCTCGTCGTTACACTTGTTCAAACCGACCGGCCTGAACATGTAGCTCAAAGCAGCGCTGTGTAGAGCTGCTAGCTGTAGACTTGTTACTAAAGTATTTAAAGTGGAAACATTCACACAAATAATATTGTTAAACCCTATTTGCATTTTACTGTTTGTAGTAAAACAATACCTGATTTGACTTTGTATCTTTACTGAAGATACTTAAGGTCTTATATATTGGATTTATTTACACTGACTGACCAGAAAAGAAAAAAATGTATGAAAAGGAGTGAGGAAGAGCAAAAACTAATAGAAAGAATAGATTAAGAAATAATGAAGGGACAAAAGGAGGGCAGAAATAAAGACAACAGTGAGAAATTACCACTCCTTATAACTGTATACCTAAAGTCTCATTACCTGTTCCTCTTTATTGATCTGTCATCTGTCTCTCTCTCTAAAATTCAAATGAAATTTGTATAAACATTTATTAGCCTATGTTGCAATGGCAAAAGTACACAGTGTAACACAGTATAATAAAAACACTGATTACCTTGATGATACATAAATAGTCAATAGTAACTGAAAACACATATAATTTATGCATTTGCTCACACATACTGAATTATTACATCCACAAACACATACATTGTTCATCAATAAATTATGTTTTGACCGATCACTAGGCCCTGCAGTGGACATCAGACTGTGCTCTCATAAATCTAGTTTCACACCTTAAGTTTTGTTGTGTAGGCCATTTTTTGGGAAACCTCTGATGATCCCCTCTTTTCTCTGCAGCGGTGTAACATGACGGAGCACTGGGTGTGTGGCAGTAACGGCAGATCCTATATAAACCACTGTGAGCTGCACAGAGACGCCTGCATCACTCAGACCAAGATACATGCAGAGCACAAAGGACACTGTCCGGGTCAGTGCACACGCGACCTTGATCTGGCTTATCTGTGTTAGAGTTAGAAATATTATGCCATAGAAATGTGTCATTTTACTGCACTCTTGGCCTTAGAAAGAAAGCTTACTAGACAGTTTCAATAAGAGTGCTACCTTTGTAGTGAAAGCTAGTTTGTGAGATAGCCTTGGCTTAAACTTACAAAAACTAAGTTTAGTTAGTTATTTCCCCCCAGGTTTTTTGTAATTGGAAAAATATAAACTTTGATGAACTGACATTTTGGTCAGTCAGTTTATTATTCCACATAATTAAAAAGGCAGCAGCTAAATCAATTTTTAAAAAGTTTGCTAGCTTAGCAGATAGCTCCTATCTCATTTTTTGACTAGTGAATTTCATGTGATTTTTCTGGTTGTGATTCTTTAAATCACATACTTAAATGAATTAAATTGTAAATTAATGTATAATATAAATAGGCTATTGATATAACTCAGACTTAGCTAAACACTTGATTCCTATACGTAAAGCTATGTAAAATATAATAAAGCTAAAGTTTCTGTGTTTTTTTAGGTGTTGTTTGGGTAGAATGAGGGGAAGAATCTTTGTATCTGTTTTAAAGTTTGCCATCCAACCTAAAAAAACTTCCAACCTTTTGTTCTCAACTTCACTTCTGTAGTTACTGCTCTCTGCCTTTGAAGTACAAACAGCTAAAGTTGTGTACAGTCTGTGATTTGAGACAGTGGTCTGTGTGTTTCTATTTGCAGAGAAGCCAACAAAGACAGACATGAGCCCCAGTAAGTCTGCAGCATTATTACAGACATGTTTTGTTGATTAATCCTTTCCTGTTAATAATTTGTATTAACACTCATGAGTTTAAGGACTGTAGCCTTCCTTTGCCATTTTATTTGCATTAACCATCTTATTTTAAATGTGTAGTCGTGTGTTTCCTGTCTGATCGTGACTGGCTCAGAGAACGAGTGATCCAGTGGATTCAAGAGGAGGTAGAATCGACAACCTGGCCTCAAATGTGTCCTCAGCCAACGACCTCCTGCAAAAGTATTTCAAAGTCAGAAAACTTTTCACTCCCTCTCACAATCATCAGTTTTTATCCAGTAGACTAGTTTTACTGACCATGAGCTTAATTTCAAATAACAAAAAATACGAATATATAATAAAAATATTGTTTTTAAGTGTGATATCAGGTGCATATTTTGCATAAAGTAATGAGCCAACAGTACTCCAGCTACTTAAGAATAACTGAAGAAGATATTTAAAATACGACATGTTTGACTGAACTGTTTGTGTGTTGCAGGCGTATGACAACGGGGATTCTGAGCTCGATTCAAAAGAGTTCCTGAGCTTCCTGAAACATAATGAGACGGCCCTCAACCTCACATACTCTAATACTCTGGAGACTAACTTGCTACTGAGGTATACAATAGTGTGATGTAATAAAATAAACTGTTAATATGTTATGTTATGTTATGAGAATTAGAAAATTTGGAGGGGGGTTAAAGAAGGTCTGTTCAGTGGTGGAAGAAGTACGCAGATCTTTTACGAAGTATATAAAAGCAGTAATACCACTGTGTAAAAATACTCTGCTACAAGTTCAATTCAATTCAATTCAATTTTATTTATATAGCGCCCAATTAACAACAACATTTATCTCACAGTGCTTTTCATTAAAGAGCAGGTCTAGACCGTACTCTGTGATGTTATTTACAGAAGCCCAACAATTCCCAAGTCAAGTAAAGTAAAAGACATGCATCTGAATTTTTTTAAAGTGAAAAGTAAAAGTACTCATTATGCAGAAAGGCACCTTTCTGAATAATTATATTGGATTATAATTATTGATGCATTAATGTTTACATCACATTAATGCTGGGTAGCTTGTGATTATCCCTCCCGGGATCAATAAAGTCTCTTAACCCATAATAATACATTTATTTTATTATATTTGTATTATTTTAAATAAATGTAAATAAAATAAATATAGTAAAGTAAAGTGCCTCAAAATACAGTACTTGAGTAAATGTGCTTAGTTACCTTCCACCATTGGGTCTGTTTAACTATCATGGGTAAGACAGTCATGATATATTCGGTTTTAAGCATCACATAATGTACAAAGTATGATTCAAAACTTCATATTGGGATTAGCAACATGCAAAAAGCTTCTCGATGAAAAGACTCCATGTATTTGGAAAAATAAATCTCCATCCTGTTTTTTATTTAATGTAATCCTTTTATACACACCAAAGTTTCTTCTGAAATTGTCCAAAATAAATGAGACTGAGACTGAAACGATAGCCCTATCTTGTTGTGTTTTGCCAAGCGTAAACTCAATGAAACAGGGGATCTGACCCAAAATACAGACACCAAGACGGAGCAGGTACAGTCCATAACGTTTAATAAAGCTATGGTGAAAAAAATATAAATATTTTAATTTATAAATAAATAATAAATCAGGCAGTCCAAATGCAAAGTATCTCCACAATCCAGAAACCAACAGAAAAGCAGTGATCCAATAGACAAAAAAACAAAATCCATATTGGGAAAAAATCCATGCACAGGAAAAAGCTGGGGCACAGGACGAGTTACAAGGGATAATTTCAATCAACACTGAGAGGAAACAAAGTAAGACTAGACACAACAGGCAGAAAACTACAAAATAACACAGAGAGAAAAGAATCAAGGGCAAAGAACAAGAATACAGACACAGGAAATGATTAGACACATGAGTGCGGATTAATGAAAATAAATACAACATAACAAAACCTAAACATAACACAGCTTTTCTGCCACAGCTGCAAGTAAAGTCTGAACCACACATTTTGTTTTCAATGTGATTTCCTGAAAAAACGTGCTCATTTTGTAAATGAATCCTTAGTGTCTAAGTAGTTAATTAATGTCGCTCACTCACTCTCTGTCCGTCTCTCAGGTCTCTGTGTGTCGACGCTTTGATCGAGCTGTCGGATGAAAACGCAGACTGGAAGCTGAGTTTAACTGAGTTCATCAACTGCCTGACACCCACCTACCATCCATATGAGAGAAGTAATCACACACACACAAACTCAAACAAGAGTGTCATCGGTATGTATGATTGATCCTGACAAATGACATATTGACTTCTTTTTCCTAGGACCAAATAAAATGTAAACAGACATTAAATATATACATATATAAATATATAATCCCGTGCTGAATCTGACAAATACATTTAATTTTACAATAATTTAATTTTTACACACACATTTTTCAGCACAAAACTCCAAACAAACAATGCTAAATCCTTTCAGACTGTGTTAGCAGTTTTTGCTGTTTTTCTTACATGCCCATTTACTACCTGTATATTATGTGTGTGCATGAAGAGTGTGCTCTGGAGGATGAAGTGTTCGAGGACGGAGCTGAGACTCAGATGGAGTGTAACAAGTGTGTGTGTGCCTGTGGAAACTGGGTCTGCACCGCTCTGACCTGCACCGGTGAGGACTTTAATTTGGATATTGTAATAATTTGGGTAGATACATTTGGCTGCTTCTAGATTTTAGAGAGTTTAGGTTTCCCTCACTGCTAGGCAGCTGGTGATATTTTTCTTTTTATCTTTGTAACATGGTCATCTGTGTTTCAGGAGAGCATCATGTAGAGGAGGATGTTAAAGAAGGAGAAGAAGAAGAAATGACAGAAGAAGAGTGGAGCAAAAGAGTGGCTGAACTCAGCACTTTACAGGTGGACAGTCAACACTGAACTGCTGCTGTGGTGGGAAGATGTAATCCATTATACAGTAGTCTCCTTTTCACTCATTACTCAAAGTACTCTCACTACATAATCCCGCCATAATCAACTTAATTTGGCCGCATACAATTTTACACACAGTGCAATGAATGCAGAATGTGTCCTCTGCATTTTCACCTCCTAATAAGGAGCTGCCTTTGCGCAGCGCCCGGGGAGCTGTTAGCGGTTCAGGGCCTTTCTCAGGGGCACCTTTAACAGTGTGCAACCGTGTGGTTCCCGAGCTAACTCCCCCACAGACTGAGCTTATTCACCCAGCTGATGTACAAACGTGGCCCCACAATTACACAAAACACAATTTATTTGTTTTATGCAAACAGCAGAACACATAAAAAAAACAGTTTATTTTGTACTTCCATTATCATCAGATAATATTGCAACTTAGGCAATAAATGAATAAAGCTCAGTAAACACATATTGTGCTGGATGATTACTTTTCTCAAGCAAGTTTAAGTCTCTGCAAGTTCAGACTTCATTAAAAAAAAGTTTCTGCCTGGAGAAAACCCATATTTGGTACTTTGAAAAGTGGTCCGCAGTTATATAAAACATAAAGTGTATTCATTGAGTGACACGGATCCTTTTAATCTTAAGTACAGAGGTAGAGTAGAGGTAACCCTATCTTCCTGACAACATTTTTATAGTTTCACCACATCTCATATGAATCTACTTTACACAACAGTTTGCTTTCTATATTGTCATAATAGGAGTTTGATTTAGGGTTAATTGTTTAATTGTTAATGAGATATTATATTTAGGGTATCCAGGTTTTGAAGTTAATGTTTTTTTACACTGTTGCTTTAATAAACACAACTATTGTACAACAAAGTATTTGTGAAATCCTGACTGCTGCTACATGAATTTAATAAGATTATTAATTTATTGTTTAACCCATTGTATATGTAGAAGTATTAAATAATAATAAACATCAAATAAATACATAATGCATTACAGTAAATAAGAACAGCATAATCACCGTAGTACACAGAAGTTACAGTTGCTGACAAACAACAGAGAAGTTAATTTTTTTTATTTTAGAGAGTCCAAGAGTGAAAATAAAGTAAAACTTTCCAAAAAACAGTGAAATATTTGATCATCAATAAGGTCTCCAGACAGGCTCTTCCCCTCTTATGGAAAGACACGCCCCTTCAATATAATTGGTCAGTGCTGCGACAACATTGCGGTCCTCCCCTGTTGTTTGGAGCTGTTGGTTCGGTCCGTAGTAGAAGCTGCCCGGCTGGAACGGACCACTGTGGCTCAGCGGAGGGGGAGGAGGAGGAGGAGGAGGAGCAGAAGACAGGTAGGAGCTGTAGGGTGTGTGCTGGGTGGAGTAGGAGAGCGCAGGCAGGTGGTGCATTCTGGGACTTGGAGTGAAGGAGGAAGTCAACGAGTTCACCTGGCCCAGGAACGTAGAATCGTTGGTCCACAGGGTGGAGGAAAAGGACCTACAATCTGGAGAGAGACAACATCAACAGCATGACAGTCCATTCTTGACCTTTGACTAAAATGAACTTACTTTAAGGACTGCTGTTTTTTTCCAGAGCTTTCAACTACATCAAATGGTCTTCAGCAGATGGAGTTAGTCCAATTTCTTTGTTACCCATCGTTATAACAGCTGAACACGTGAGATGCGGTCGAAAGGTCAGGCAAAAAGCTAAGTGGACCTTGAATTTTATTTGTTGAGCACATTTGTTTTCCATTATTTTCTACTTTAGTTGGTTGCTATTTAAAATAAATTGCTGCTATTATCAATTTTCCATTTCCTTCAGTCATAGTATGTATTTATTAAACTACTGTAGTGCAGTTTTGAGTTACTTTATGAGGTATTTTCTGTTATTTCACTCTTTGTACTTGGAAATATAGTGTGTTCTGCTCTGTTTGATAAAAAAATAAAGGTTGAAACATGCTTCTGTGGAGACACTACACATGTGCACACTGTTCCATATTTGCAGTCCTGTATGTGAAAGTTCACACTGACATGGTTTGTCGGGATTTAAATACCGTCCCTCTTCTCATACCTGATGATGCAGTGCCGCTGCAGGATGACCTGAACACTCCTGACTTCACCTCCTTCTGCCTCTGCCCTGAGAGAGAGAGAGAGAGAGAGAGACAGGGAAGAAGATGGTACTTCTGACTGAAAGCTTGGATAAACCCATCCTATCATTTTCTCTGGTGTGCACTGACGTCTTGGCAGCCGCTGTCCGTCCACAGTCACCTTGATGGCTCTGTGTAAGGTGGCGATTTGAGGAGGCGAGGTCAGCACATTGATGGAGAGCGTGAAACTCTTGCCTAAAAAGAATAACACACACACACAACAATATAATTACATAGGGTGGCTTGTTATGGTAAGTGTAACAGGCTGTTTAAAGTTAAATCAAGTCAGTTTTCCCTAAGTATAGAGGGTGTCAAATGTTGGAAAAAATTTACTGCAATGGAGGAGAAACTTTTAATTTTAGATTATATAAATAAACTTGACTGATGGTCACAAGATTGATACTAATAAATTTCTGATTGAATAGGACAAGCATTCCTGTCTTCCTTCTGTTTATCCTTCTACATTTACATTAATTATTTGCTTTTATTCAAAGCGACTTACATTTGAGGAACAACAAACAAACATCAGTACAGTAAGAGATCTGAGAGCAACAATAGATACTAGTAAAAGCTATTAGTGCATCAATGGGGTAAATACCTAGGGGAAGAAGTAAGAGTTAACAATGGTGCAATCAATGCTAGATAATTGTAAGGAGACAGAAGAAAAGGAGCACAGGAAGTGCATGTTAGAGGTGTTGTAAGAGAAAGTGGCAAACGTCTAATGGCACATCCCACCATATTGGAGAGAAGATCAAGACAAAATGCCTAATTTATGTGTGAGGGAAGACATTTCAATTACAAAAGGTCAAAATCAATGGGGTAGCTACTGTTTTTCTTCAATGTGTTGACCCTCCAGTGTGACTCGAACCTCATAACCGGCCACTTTGCAGCGCCCCATCACAAGCTTCTGATACTCTGTTTATGTATTTAATTATTGTATCAGTAGTGTATCTGTCTATTTACCTCTCCCGCTGCGACCTATGAAGCGGAGGTCATTAAAGTGGGCGTAGCCTTGCTTCATGGTTGCTGTGGCGTTGCGTAGCTCAGCGCTGCTATTTTCTTCATTGCCAGCCATCACTGTGACAGCAACGCCGTCTGGCACGTCATTGCCTAGGGCGACAACCTGGAGGATGGAAAAAAGTCAGGACTGGTCCTTTAACTTTGAAAAAGGGGATTTGTAAAGAGTCTGAGGAAAATGGTCAGCCTGGAAGGATCAGGGCAAAATGTCCCACTGACCTCTGATGACCTTTGACATTATAAACTGAAGCCAGTCTCAATGAGAGATGGGAGATAGATAGATAGATAGATGCTCACAGTGAAGGTTCTCGGCAGGGTCTTGTTACACCTCCAGTGCTGCGGCAGGCCACTGCAGAGGAAGTTTGGGCTGTCGGTCTGTACCAGGCCTCTGGGTGGTGCTGTGCTGCGCTGGTCCTCCAGTTGGCGGCCGGTGGGTGATGTTGCTGGCCGACGTTTTAAAACAGGATCTGAGAGGGAACAATAGAAAGATTTTTCTACCTTTGTCTTTCTTTTTTTTGCTCAGTCCTCTGAAATGGCAGCCAGATATCTGTCTTTAATGTGTCTGTTTCTAAATCTAAATTCATGTAGTAGACCATAACTGTATAAAGACATGATACAAATTAATTAATTAAAAAAAACCTGCATTCACACACTAATCTTTGTAATCCAGCAATAAAAAAGCTTGAAGGTGAATGAAGGAAGGCAGAGGAAAAAGAATAAGACGTCTGCTTTGTAGGCTATATCTTACTTTTCCAAGCCAGACTATGCACAGTTCCCAATGACGATGGTTTACCATAAACCTTAAATGTTTAACTTAGATATCAAACTTTCTTTTGAATCAGTGATCTAATGGTGAAATATTTTCCCTCACTGTGGTCTGACACATCTTTCCCTGTAGGGACTAAAACTCAGCTTTTAACCTGATATTAAGGTCAAGCAAGACTTCATCAGTGCTGCTACCACCTTTATTAACAAAAAGATAATTTAATTCATAGGTTTAAATACATGTTAAAAATGTATGTCTGTGAAATATGACTTGAATTGCAATTCCTCAGTCTAAAACCACGTTGGTAAGAAGTCTTTTGCTTTTTTAAAACTGGTATTTAACAATTAAGCCTAGTTGAAATATTTAATTAGCCTAGCATGCTGGTACCCTCCTCCTTGCTTGCTAATTTGGACAAAGTTGCAGCAAAGTGTTGTTCCCCTTGTTCACCACTAATTATAGCTCATCCCTCGTCCAGCTGGTGTTTTCTCAATAAATAAATAAATAAATAAAACCTTTAAGAGTTTCAACAACCGTGGGGAAACTGAGAGGACGTTTCATGACCAGAAAGTGTAGAAAACTACAACTACCAAAAAACCCCGCACTTTCTGAGCCGATTTACGTCATCAAATCGCGCCGAAAAACACCCAGAAAAGTGTAAACAACAGGAGCAGCAGCAGCGTTTTTCTTGAACGACTTTGGTGAGGATTTAAACTCTCTCTCCGCCTCTCTGGTTCTCTGTTGCTCCTCTCGTTTTCTGCATTGTGTTTTTCTCACCGCAGTGTTTGAATAGGAGGGAACTGCGCTGTATTGTCATTCAGATTTTACTGGCGGAGGGGAAGTTACTGCGGTCACACCACCTGTTCCCTCTGTATATGTGTGTATATATATTGTGTGTGTTGATTTGCTTCATGTCTGTTCTGCTATATTGTTATTTTAGGCTCTCGGCTTCTGTTCTGTCCTACACAGCGGACTAGTTTTGTTTTGGTTAAATGATCCCAAAAGCCCAAAATGCACATTACAGACTGCATTTTGAACAGTGATTGTGTCTTTTTGTTGGATTTCACATCTTAAAGATTTTAACACTCAGACCACCAGTTGTCAGTCTAATAAGAGCACCAAGCTTAACCAAAACCACTTTAATAAATTGTTCATAAGGTTATAATGTTCGTTTTTACTGA
>NW_024044129.1:0-13109 GCF_014851395.1 Micropterus salmoides
TGGTGTCTGAGGCGTGTTGGTGTCTGAGGCGTGTTGGTGTCTGAGGCGTGTGGTGTCTGAGACGTGTTGGTGTCTCAGCCGTGTTGGTGTCTGAGACGTGTTGGTGTCTCAGCCGTGTTTGTGTCTCAGCCGTGTTGGTGTCTGTGGCGTGTTGGTGTCTGTGACGTGTTGGTGTCTGAGGCGTGTTGGTGTCTGAGGCGTGTTGGTGTCTGAGGCGTGTTGGTGTCTCAGCCGTGTTTGTGTCTCAGCCGTGTTTGTGTCTGTGGCGTGTTGGTGTCTCAGGCGTGTTGGTGTCTGAGGCGTGTTGGTGTCTGAGGCGTGTTGGTGTCTGTGACGTGTTGGTGTCTGAAGCGTGTTGCTGTCTGAGGCGTGTTGGTGTCTGTGACGTGTTGGTGTCTGAGGCGTGTTGGTGTCTGAGGCGTGTTGGTGTCTGAGGCGTGTTGGTGTCTGAGGCGTGTTGGTGTCTCAGCCGTGTTTGTGTCTCAGCCGTGTTTGTGTCTGAGGCGTGTTGGTGTCTGAGGCGTGTTGGTGTCTGAGGCGTGTTGGTGTCTGAGGCGTGTTGGTGTCTGAGGCGTGTTGGTGTCTGTGACGTGTTGGTGTCTGAGGCGTGTTGGTGTCTGAGGCGTGTTGGTGTCTGAGACGTGTTGGTGTCTGTGGCGTGTTGCTGTCTCAGCCGTGTTGGTGTCTCAGCCGTGTTTGTGTCTCAGCCGTGTTGGTGTCTGTGGCGTGTTGGTGTCTGTGACGTGTTGGTGTCTGAGGCGTGTTGGTGTCTGAGGCGTGTTGGTGTCTGAGGCGTGTTGGTGTCTGAGGCGTGTTGGTGTCTCAGCCGTGTTTGTGTCTCAGCCGTGTTTGTGTCTGTGGCGTGTTGGTGTCTCAGGCGTGTTGGTGTCTGAGGCGTGTTGGTGTCTGAGGCGTGTTGGTGTCTGAAGCGTGTTGCTGTCTGTGACGTGTTGCTGTCTGTGACGTGTTGGTGTCTGAGACGTGTTGGTGTCTGAGGCGTGTTGGTGTCTGAGGCGTGTTGGTGTCTGAGGCGTGTTGGTGTCTGAGGCGTGTTGGTGTCTCAGCCGTGTTTGTGTCTCAGCCGTGTTTGTGTCTGTGGCGTGTTGGTGTCTGAGGCGTGTTGGTGTCTGAGGCGTGTTTGTGTCTGAGGCGTGTTGGTGTCTGAGGCGTGTTGGTGTCTGTGACGTGTTGGTGTCTGAGGCGTGTTGGTGTCTGTGACGTGTTGGTGTCTGTGGCGTGTTGGTGTCTGTGGCGTGTTGCTGTCTGTGGCGTGTTCCTGTCTGTGGCGTGTTGGTGTCTGTGACATGTTGGTGTCTGTGACGTGTTGGTGTCTGTTGGTGTCTGAGGCGTGTTGGTGTCTGAGGCGTGTTGGTGTCTGAGGCGTGTTGGTGTCTGTGGCGTGTTGCTGTCTGTGGCGTGTTGGTGTCTGTGGCGTGTTGGTGTCTGTGACGTGTTGGTGTCTGAGGCGTGTTGGTGTCTGAGGCGTGTTGGTGTCTGTGGAATGTTGGTGTCTCAGCCGTGTTTGTGTCTGTGGCATGTTGGTGTCTGAGGCGTGTTGGTGTCTGTGGAATGTTGGTGTCTCAGCCGTGTTTGTGTCTGTGGCATGTTGGTGTCTGTGACGTGTTGGTGTTTGAGGCGTGTTGGTGTCTGTGACGTGTTGGTGTCTGTGACATGTTGGTGTCTGAGGCGTGTTGGTGTCTGTGACGTGTTGGTGTCTGAGGCGTGTTGGTGTCTGAGGCGTGTTGGTGTCTGAGACGTGTTGGTGTCTCAGCCGTGTTGGTGTCTGAGACGTGTTGGTGTCTCAGCCGTGTTGGTGTCTCAGCCGTGTTGGTGTCTGTGGCGTGTTGGTGTCTGTGACGTGTTGGTGTCTGTGACGTGTTGGTGTCTGAGGCGTGTTTGTGTCTGAGGCGTGTTGGTGTCTGAGGCGTGTTTGTGTCTCAGCCGTGTTTGTGTCTGTGGCGTGTTGGTGTCTGAGGCGTGTTGGTGTCTGAGGCGTGTTGGTGTCTGAGGCGTGTTGGTGTCTGTGACGTGTTGCTGTCTGAGGCGTGTTGGTGTCTGTGACGTGTTGGTGTCTGTGGCGTGTTGGTGTCTGTGGCGTGTTGGTGTCTGTGACGTGTTGGTGTCTGTGACGTGTTGGTGTCTGAGGCGTGTTTGTGTCTGAGGCGTGTTGGTGTCTGAGGCGTGTTTGTGTCTCAGCCGTGTTTGTGTCTGTGGCGTGTTGGTGTCTGAGACGTGTTGGTGTCTGAGGCGTGTTGGTGTCTGAGGCGTGTTGGTGTCTGAGGCGTGTTGGTGTCTGAGGCGTGTTGGTGTCTGAGACGTGTTGGTGTCTCAGCCGTGTTGGTGTCTGAGACGTGTTGGTGTCTCAGCCGTGTTTGTGTCTCAGCCGTGTTGGTGTCTGTGGCGTGTTGGTGTCTGTGACGTGTTGGTGTCTGAGGCGTGTTGGTGTCTGAGGCGTGTTGGTGTCTGAGGCGTGTTGGTGTCTCAGCCGTGTTTGTGTCTCAGCCGTGTTTGTGTCTGTGGCGTGTTGGTGTCTCAGGCGTGTTGGTGTCTGAGGCGTGTTGGTGTCTGAGGCGTGTTGGTGTCTGTGACGTGTTGGTGTCTGAGGCGTGTTGCTGTCTGAGGCGTGTTGGTGTCTGTGACGTGTTGGTGTCTGAGGCGTGTTGGTGTCTGAGGCGTGTTGGTGTCTGAGGCGTGTTGGTGTCTGAGGCGTGTTGGTGTCTCAGCCGTGTTTGTGTCTCAGCCGTGTTTGTGTCTGAGGCGTGTTGGTGTCTGAGGCGTGTTGGTGTCTGAGGCGTGTTGGTGTCTGAGGCGTGTTGGTGTCTGAGGCGTGTTGGTGTCTGTGACGTGTTGGTGTCTGAGGCGTGTTGGTGTCTGAGGCGTGTTGGTGTCTGAGACGTGTTGGTGTCTGTGGCGTGTTGCTGTCTCAGCCGTGTTGGTGTCTCAGCCGTGTTTGTGTCTCAGCCGTGTTGGTGTCTGTGGCGTGTTGGTGTCTGTGAGTGTTGGTGTCTGAGGCGTGTTGGTGTCTGAGGCGTGTTGGTGTCTGAGGCGTGTTGGTGTCTGAGGCGTGTTGGTGTCTCAGCCGTGTTTGTGTCTCAGCCGTGTTTGTGTCTGTGGCGTGTTGGTGTCTCAGGCGTGTTGGTGTCTGAGGCGTGTTGGTGTCTGAGGCGTGTTGGTGTCTGAAGCGTGTTGCTGTCTGTGACGTGTTGCTGTCTGTGACGTGTTGGTGTCTGAGACGTGTTGGTGTCTGAGGCGTGTTGGTGTCTGAGGCGTGTTGGTGTCTGAGGCGTGTTGGTGTCTGAGGCGTGTTGGTGTCTCAGCCGTGTTTGTGTCTCAGCCGTGTTTGTGTCTGTGGCGTGTTGGTGTCTGAGGCGTGTTGGTGTCTGAGGCGTGTTTGTGTCTGAGGCGTGTTTGTGTCTGAGGCGTGTTGGTGTCTGTGACGTGTTGGTGTCTGTGACGTGTTGGTGTCTGTGGCGTGTTGGTGTCTGTGGCGTGTTGGTGTCTGTGGCGTGTTGCTGTCTGTGGCGTGTTGGTGTCTGTGACATGTTGGTGTCTGTGACGTGTTGGTGTCTGTTGGTGTCTGAGGCGTGTTGGTGTCTGAGGCGTGTTGGTGTCTGAGGCGTGTTGGTGTCTGTGGCGTGTTGCTGTCTGTGGCGTGTTGGTGTCTGTGGCGTGTTGGTGTCTGTGACGTGTTGGTGTCTGAGGCGTGTTGGTGTCTGAGGCGTGTTGGTGTCTGTGGAATGTTGGTGTCTCAGCCGTGTTTGTGTCTGTGGCATGTTGGTGTCTGAGGCGTGTTGGTGTCTGTGGAATGTTGGTGTCTCAGCCGTGTTTGTGTCTGTGGCATGTTGGTGTCTGTGACGTGTTGGTGTTTGAGGCGTGTTGGTGTCTGTGACGTGTTGGTGTCTGTGACATGTTGGTGTCTGAGGCGTGTTGGTGTCTGTGACGTGTTGGTGTCTGAGGCGTGTTGGTGTCTGAGGCGTGTTGGTGTCTGAGACGTGTTGGTGTCTCAGCCGTGTTGGTGTCTGAGACGTGTTGGTGTCTCAGCCGTGTTGGTGTCTCAGCCGTGTTGGTGTCTGTGGCGTGTTGGTGTCTGTGACGTGTTGGTGTCTGTGACGTGTTGGTGTCTGAGGCGTGTTTGTGTCTGAGGCGTGTTGGTGTCTGAGGCGTGTTTGTGTCTCAGCCGTGTTTGTGTCTGTGGCGTGTTGGTGTCTGAGGCGTGTTGGTGTCTGAGGCGTGTTGGTGTCTGAGGCGTGTTGGTGTCTGTGACGTGTTGCTGTCTGAGGCGTGTTGGTGTCTGTGACGTGTTGGTGTCTGTGGCGTGTTGGTGTCTGTGACGTGTTGGTGTCTGTGACGTGTTGGTGTCTGAGGCGTGTTGTGTCTGAGGCGTGTTGGTGTCTGAGGCGTGTTTGTGTCTCAGCCGTGTTTGTGTCTGTGGCGTGTTGGTGTCTGAGGCGTGTTGGTGTCTGAGGCGTGTTGGTGTCTGAGGCGTGTTGGTGTCTGTGACGTGTTGCTGTCTGAGGCGTGTTGGTGTCTGAGGCGTGTTGGTGTCTGAGACGTGTTGGTGTCTCAGCCGTGTTGGTGGCTGAGACGTGTTGGTGTCTCAGCCGTGTTTGTGTCTCAGCCGTGTTGGTGTCTGAGGCGTGTTGGTGTCTGAGGCGTGTTTGTGTCTGAGGCGTGTTGGTGTCTGAGGCGTGTTGGTGTCTCAGCCGTGTTGGTGTCTGTGACGTGTTGGTGTCTCAGCCATGTTTGTGTCTGTGGCGTGTTGGTGTCTCAGGCGTGTTGGTGTCTGAGGCGTGTTGGTGTCTGAGGCGTGTTTGTGTCTGAGGCGTGTTGGTGTCTGTGACGTGTTGGTGTTTGCGGCGTGGCGTGTTTGTTTCTAAGGCGTGACGTGTCGGTGTCTCAGGCATGTTGGTGTCTGTGGCGTGTTGGTGTCTGAGCCGTGTTGGTGTCTGTGGCGTGTTGGTGTCTGAGGCGTGTTGGTGTCTGTGACGTGTTGGTGTCTGTGGCGTGTTGGTGTCTGAGGCGTGTTGGTGTCTGAGGCGTGTTGGTGTCTGTGACGTGTTGGTGTCTGAGGCGTGTTGGTGTCTGTGGCGTGTTGGTGTCTGAGGCGTGTTGGTGTCTGTGACGTGTTGGTGTCTGAGGCGTGTTGGTGTCTGTGACGTGTTGGTGTCTCAGGCGTGTTGGTGTCTGTGGCGTGTTGGTGTCTGTGGCGTGTTGGTGTCTGTGGCGTGTTGGTGTCTCAGGCGTGTTGGTGTCTGTGACGTGTTGGTGTCTGAGGCGTGTTGGTGTCTGTGACGTGTTGGTGTCTGCGGCGTGGCGTGTTTGTTTCTAAGGCGTGACGTGTCGGTGTCTCAGGCATGGCGTGTTTGTTTCTAAGGCGTGACGTGTTTGTGTCTCAGGTGTGGCGTTCGGTGGGCTGGCGTCTCATCGCTCTTTCCATCTCTCTGTACGGTCTCCTCTACCTGTACGAGAAACTCACCTGGACCGACGCCAGCAGAGAGCGCGTTCTGAAGCAGCAGTTTGTGGAGCATGCCACCCACCGCCTGAGAGCCGTCATCCCCGTCTGCAGCTCCGCCTGCAGCCAGCAGGTGTACAAGTAAGACACCCCCCCCCCCCCCCCCCCCCCGACACAAACTGAGTGAGCGAGCGAACACCTGCTGAGTGTGAAACTAAAACTGGCCTGTTGTGTTTGTGTTTGAGGGAGCTGTCGTCCACATTCAGCCGTCTGACTCAGAGAGTCGATCTGAGTGAAGCTGAGCTGGAGGGAAACATCCGGCAGCTGAGCTTCAGGATCCAGAGACTGGAGAACATCCAGAGGAGGTCCAAGGCCTTCAGGTGGGGGAAGGTGTCAGACTTAACAACCAGTTTTCTTTAATTCCACCATAAATACACTGAATCACACATAAAACATGTCCTGTGAAAACAAAACGCTCCCTGTAAAGTCACTAATGCTGTTAAATAAATGTAGTGAACACTTATAAAGAATGTAAAGAAAAAACAACTTCCTGTGTTTCTTACTGGAAGCTTGACTGAACCGGATGAATCCAGTTGAACTAAAGTTTCCTCTCTGCTTCAGGAACAGAGCCACGGAGCTGGAGACTCAGCTGGAGGCCTTTTCTGTTCAGTACCTGCAGGGAAACTGAAGTGAGCGGCGCCCCTGCTGTTCAGGTCTAACGGTGTCACACAGAACTGATGCTGCAGTGATCAGCTGACGTGGACTGTAATATTTGACCTGTTTAAGACAACAAACTGTGATCAGAGTCCTGCTGATCTGATCTGGGAGCTGGTGTTACCTGAACTAGCAGCTAATCCTCACCTAACCTGTTAGCGTCATAGATCAATATATCTGTGGGTTGTTTCTGATCAGTGAAATAAATCACGTTCGTTCTTCTGTGATGTCACAGATCAGAGTGACGCTGCAGTCTGTCGTGGTCCCGAACATCACTTCCTGTTTTGTACGGCGCTCTGTATTTAGCGAATAGGAGGCCGGAGCTGACGTCGGGCTGCCGTCACACAAACCAGCAGGTATCTTTGTGGAGTGAAGAGCTGCTCGCTGTCAGAGTTTTAGATGTCTGAACGAGTTCACGTGATGCGAGAGAAGATCGATCCTGTTGTTGCTGCTGCAGGAGAGGACGGACGGACAGATGAGACAGTAGATGGACGCACGGACAGGTGAGACGGTAGACAAACGGACGCACAGGCAGGTGAGACGTAGACGGACAGACAGATGAGACGTAGACGGACAGACAGGTGAGATGTGGACGGACGGACACACAGACAGGTGAGACGTTGACGGACGAACGCACAGACAGGTGAGACGTAGACGGACAGACAGGTGAGACATAGACGGACGAACGCACAGACAGGTGAGACGTAGACGGACAGACAGGTGAGACGGACAGACGGACAGACAGGTGAGACGTGGATGGACGAACGCACAGACAGGTGAGACGTAGACGGACAGACAGATGAGACGTAGATGGACGGACAGACAGGTGAGACGGACAGACGGACAGACAGGTGAGACGGCAGATGGACGCACAGACAGGTGAGACGTAGACGGACAGACCGACAGACAGGTGAGACGTAGATGGACGGACAGACAGGTGAGACGGAGACTGTTCTTCTTCTCGTCGGCTCGATGTGTTCAGGTAAGAAACACCTGCAGCTTCCGTTTCCTGTCGGCCGCTCACAGAGAAACCAGGACCTCGATCCTGATCGGGTCTTCATCAGTTCACGCTGACAGACCGATGACATCACGATGACATCATGGCTGACAGGCGAGTGAATTAGACTTTCTGACCGCTCAGATTTCAGAGTTTTCTGAACTGAACACGTGGCACCAGTTTGACTCCCTGCAGCTGACGGAGCAGCTCGGCGACTCACCGCCGCCCTCCAGTGGCTGAACCCTGCAGGTGAAACTGACTTGATGCGTTTCAGACCAATGAGGAGAGACTTCAGGTTCTGCATCAGCTGTTTAATCTCTAAATGATCAGTTTACATGTGATTATTGTCTGTACAGTCATTTACATGAGAAACATCAGAACGCAGCTGACAGGAAGTTAAAGACAAAGATTCACGCTCCTTACACGCTCACGGATCAGCCAATCGCATCACCTCAGGGAAAACTTCAGGATGTGAAACTGAACATGTCGAACCCGTCAGGCGGCCGAAAAACATAACTGATCCTCAGAATCGTCTCCGATCCTTCTCTGAACCTGAAGTTTGTGAATCTTCCCTTTAGACGCTTCTTCAGCAGCAACATGTGACCCGAGCGTGAAAGACGAAGCGCTCGACGCCCTGCAGCTTCAGGAAGCAGTCACTACGTCCTGTTAATCTACATCAGCTTTCCTGTTGCTTTACTGTTTTATAACCTAATAAACAATTTAGTCAATGTTAGACTTCAGTTTGTGCGATAGATTAGATTAGAAAAGGCCCGATCCAACTCCAGGTCGTCACATACGGAGGCTCAGTCAACACCCCTTGGCGCCGGTTTGTGTCGCTGTAGGAGGCGTCGTAGCAGACCGGCGCTCGGTCAACATTAATTGTTTTTAGTAGCATTACTTAACTTAAAGAAGTTATTTTAAGCCGTTCAGGGCTGTCGGTTCATAACGTGGTGGATCGATATATTTGACCGTCACAACCCGAGCGAAATGACCAGAACGTGATCCATTCGGTCGGTAACATTTGAAAACGCTGCTGCCGACTAGCGTTTGGGTGTGACTGCAGATTGACGGAGACACGGACGCGAGTATAAATGCGTGGCCCCTACGCAGGAGAATAAATCAAGTCACACTCAGAGAACATGGACTTCTGTAAACGTTGTGAGACCTGCAAAAAGCTTTTGTATTGAAGCATCTGCTAAGAAACGTGAAACTGGAACCGGCAGCTAACGGTCCTGCCGGTGAAGGTCAATCGACGTTCTCTTACGAACGCGTGTGCAGAACAGTAACGTTCGATTTTTTAAAATCGTTACATGCTCGGTAAAAATGATGCCGCTGTTTAGACGCGATCCGTTAAAAAGTCGGGGGGAGCTGCTTTGTTTTTGATTACTTTGAAACGGCCTGTAGGATCCAGCAGGCCGCAGTGTTCTCAGCTCGGCCGCTCGTTGCCTCCTCAGGTTCACGATTGTTCCACTAAAGTGGATTCATTTCTAAAACGAACAGCTTTCTGTCACTTTAAGGACGGCTGCGGCGGTTGAAAGTAACTGTAACGGGACTGTTTACTTTTAATAGCCAGTAATAAGGAAAGTAAAGTTGTTGGTTTTTAATTTAACTCGACACAGCAGCTGGATGTGATCCTCCGTGAAGACAGAGCGCTGCTTCCTGCCCCCTGGTTGGACATCTCGGTGATGACGCTGCACAGAAACCCGTCTATTGCTTCTGACGCGTCGCCGGAGACGTCCGTGAGTGTTAAAAAGTAAAAAGCGGCATTCAGGTTCAGAAGTGTGTTGTTGTTCATCTCCACGGCCGCAGCAGGAGGCAGGAAGTGCGTCAAAGGGTCTAAATAGTAGCAGAAGTAGACTCTAGAGCGTCTTGGTGAATCTGGCGCACACGGTTATAACGCGGCCCTAATATATATTGTTGCTAACTTCACCGCCGAGCCCTGCAGGTGCAAAAACAACAGCAGGGAGTTAAAAGCGCCGCCGCCGCCATGGGGTCTTGACCCAGCGTCCATATGATACGAGCCGGGAGTGCGAAGGTGTTGGGAAAGGGCTAACGCTAAGTCTAGAGCTAACAATAAAAGGTCACACAAAGCAGGTGACTTTTCTGTATTTGCAGTTTCCTTCATCTGCAGAAGTCTCAAAAACCTACGTTAATTATTCAGGTTTTTATAAAACCAAACCTGGAACAAAGTGTTTGCTACTGAATAAATATTGATTAACGTGACTGAAAGGAGTACAGGATATACTTGGTGGTTAAAATGCGATCATTAATATTTGATGCTGTATAAATATTTTCTGCTGCTTTGACTAAATGTGTTTATTTCATGCGTCGAGCAGCGAGCAAGTTTAAACCTGCTGTTCCTGTTTTTACCTGCAGGAGGCGACAACACGCGGCTGTCCCAGGTGACTTTTTACCTCGTCGGTTCCTGACCGGGCGTCGCTTCGCTCCTGATAATCAGTTTTATGGCTTTAAACGTTTAAAGAGAACAAAGTGACGGAAACAAACCAGTTTGAGCTTCAGCAGACAGTATTTCATAGTACTTCAGGTGGAGCCAACTGCAGTTTGTCACTTTAGTCTCATCAGAGTCAGTGTTATTATATCTTCCTCCTCCTCTTCATCACTGACCTCCCTGAGCGTTTCCCATCAAGCTAAACTTTATATTTTATTTCATCTTCAAACTAAGATTTGAGACGTTAAAAGAAAGTTTATTTAAAGTGAGACAACCTGAACTGTCTCTACAGAATAATCGCGCCTCGAGCTCGAGTTAGTACGAGGGCCGAGTCTGCCACATTTAATCAGTGAATACAGACATAAACAATGCTCAATAAACAAACATCCTATTAAATGCACCAAAAATACATTAAAAAAAAGAATGTAGGGGAAAATTAAAGTATACAATGAGACATGATACTTACTTATTTATTATCCTTTATAATTTTCAATTATATTTGACTTAATATAATCGAAAATTATAAAGGAGAATTAATAAATAAGAAATCAATACAAAGGTGACGCAAATTAAAATCCTATTAAATGCACTACAATATATTAATGTAGGGGTTTTAAATTATCCAGTGAGACATAAATAGATTTCCTTTATAATTTTGAATTACCTTAAAACAAAAGCATAAATAAATAAATAATATATATAAAAAACTGAATTAATAAATTGAAAATCATAAAGAAAAATAAATTAATATGGTATTAAGGGGGAGGAGTTTTAGATAAAAAAGATCAATTGAATAATTTAATTTTTAAATTGTATTTTTATTAGAGGTTTATTAATTTACTGAGTTTTTTTGGTTTTATTCATTTCGATTGTAGAAACATAAACATGGTCAGATTTCTAATAATATTCATTATTACTGATCATATTCAAATCGGTCACATGTTCTAATCCGAGTTCCTTTACATTATGGCACTCAAAACAAAAACTGAAAAACGAAACTCTGGCATTCATTATTCTTAAATTTTGATATGTTTTTTCATATTTTTCAGTTTTAAACTCTTTGGGGTTCCATGAGTTCACCTGAACTCCAGGACTGCAGGTGTGTTACGTCTGTTTCTCACATAGAACCAGGACTGAGGGACGCCACGCTGGCAGAGATCCGCTGGAACAAGCGCTAACGTTAGCTTGCACGTCAGCTAACTAACGTTTGGTTTTATTTGAAAACGACGGCAGAAACAGTCGTGTGGACTCGTGGAAGCCGTCAGAGAGGACGCTGCCTCAGGAAGGGTTTTCTCATTAGTATGCAGATTGTCTTTGCCTCAACGCCAAAGACGGTGACGGGAACTGAAAACCAGTGACTGAAAAACATCAATAATTAACTAAACTGAGAACGCTGCCATGTTTCAATGTTCCCCAAACGTTCATAAAGGAGGAAACTTTACAGAAAGTTTTCATAAATAAAATCATCTCAAATCGTTTAATTCTTAATAACTCTGCTAACTTTTCTTTCACTTCCCGTCTCCGGATGAAGAAGCCTGACTGGACGGACGGCTGCCAGGTGAGCGGATCCACCTGGTGTCCGTCATTTAAAGTCTGAAGGACGTTTTCTGTGTAAAGATTCAGCCGATGTGCAGCTACATGTCAGAAGAATATAAAGTGTTCAGAGAAGCAGCAGGTTCGGACGTTTCACAGGAACTAAAACCAAGTTGGAGAGAGACTCAAGCACAAGGAAGTGTGGCGTGTTCCACCTCCTCCCAGGCCTTCAAACATCAGATCACTGGAACTCTTGATTCCTTCCACTCGCTTCTACTTTGCTTGGAAGGCTTTTATTGTGAAACATCTGTGCAGGATGTGCTGAGTTTCGAGCGCAGCAGCAGAAGCGAGCGGAAACGTGGAGGACGAGTTTCAGACTGAAATCTCATTGGTTCTAAACGGTGGACGTCAGAAAAGAAAGCCATGAAGTACAGGATGTTTACAGAGCAGCAGTGATGTCACGGTACGCTGTGACATCACTGCTGGCCGTGTTACAGGTGCCCTTTAAAACACACATATTCTGGACGCGTGAAACGGAGTAATAAACATTTGAGGACTGAAGGACCTTCAGACGCCCTGAACAGACGGCGCCTCGCTGCGCGTTAGAAACAGGAAGCTAAAGGGTTGTGCTGTTGTATTGCTGCCGCCGCCGCCGGCTCTTTGGTTTCAAACCAAACTGTCCGACCCGCCTCCACCTCCGGACAAGGCGGGTGGCCCGGTCAGACGTCGCCCACATCGAAGGCCCGCATCAGCAGGTCCAGGTCCCCGACGTGGGCAGCCTGGAACAGCTCGGGTCGGTCCATCATGGAGACGGCGATCCGCAGGGCGGCCCAGATGTTGGCAGACATCTGCTGGTGGCTGCAGCGCTGACTCCGCCTCTGCTGGTTCAGAGCCGTCAGGAAGTTACTGACCGCCTCCCTGCAGGACCAGAGCAGGACCAGGACAGACCAGGACCACATAAGAGCAAATGTAAGCACGCCAGAAGATCAGAACTCATTTGTTGAAAGTTGCATTAAAGGAGAATTTCGCTGTTTTTAAACCAGGGAAGGAAGCTGAGATCTTTGTGGTGACATTTAGTTTGCAGAAAGAACAAATTCATGACGAAGCTTTTATTTATTACTCCTTCCTGAAGAGTTTAACCCATTTAGGTTGTTCTGATTCTAGTTAGCCATGTTTCCATCAGCTGCTTTGGAGCGAACAAACCAGGCGACGGCGAGCGCTGACGTCACACACGGCTGTAATAAACCAGACGTCTGGGTTCCAAACCAGAAACAAAACCCGCCTCAGATGTGAGTTACAAATTCACTACATCAGAACTAATTCTGCAAAAAGTGTTTCCATCTCCCACCTCGAGCGAGCGGAAAAACTTCAGTGGAATTAAGGATTTTTTGCCGTTTCTAATGCGACACTTCAGGTTCACATAAAGAACCTTGATGGAAAGACGGCTGTGATTATTGAATTTACTCTGTTGACCAAGAGGAACTGACTCCTTTATATTTTATATTTTTACATCCTTCTTTATATACAGACTTTCTATCTCTATTTATATTCTTTTGCTTTTTGTGCAATGTGAGCAGCTGTGAGTTTCTGAAGAAAAAATCTATTTCAAACGTCACTTTACTGTCACACGGGACAAAGAGAAGCAGCTTAACCTCCTTAAACTGAGGAGAAACCAGAAAAGAGGCAAAGTCTCGCTCTGAAATCTCGTGAGAGGCGAGTTGTTGCAGGAAGACGCCGGCGGAAACGAGAGTCAGACTTGGAGAGAGGAGTTTGTTGTGTTGGAGGAACGTTAGGAAATAAAGTCTGGCCACCGGCGTCTCCCTGCAACAACTTCCTGCAGCAGCTACTGCAGAGGTTTAAGACCTGTGAGTCATTTCAACAGTATACACTCGATTTCAGCATCGCGACAAGAGAAGTCGGTCACAATAGGTTTATCCAACAACCACAACAGGCCCCGCCCCCGT
>NW_024044130.1:0-6779 GCF_014851395.1 Micropterus salmoides
TGTTTTATACCACCTCAAGAACGCTTCCTATCAAATGTAGGAAGGTATTTCAATGTACACTGCAGTCCTGAAATCTAAGTAAGTAATTTCCCTGACATTTTTGTGTTACTCTTTTTAATAGACCCATGTAACAGGTTTTATACTTCCGGTGAGTAATCCATCAATCTTATTTTCTACTCTATATCCGTGTGTGTAATTTGTAAATTGGTTGTATGTCGTGCTCGCATCTCAGAGAAGACTCTGACTGCAATGCGTCTTTGTAAAGAGAGAAAAGGACAGAAAAAGTCTCTAACTCTGCCTGTCAGCTCGCTCTGCTCCGTTAAAACTGAAATTTACCTCCAGATTGAATACGAGGCACTCCAGATTTAGCTGCAGCCAGCTGACCGTGTGCTTCTCCCTATACCGCAGTTCTGTGTCCATGCATGCAGCAAACTGATAGCACTGTCTGTTGGAGCGTACATGAAAAGAGAAGGAATAAATTGCTGGTAGTATTGTCTTCAGAGTTGTTAAACACCTCAGTGCACTGAAGGAAGCCATCTGACTGTGTGAGGGGCAAGATCGTTGATGTCTGCAGGAAGAGTAGGAGCTCTCCTGTCTGACTGGTCCACCATAGCAGAGGAAGATGACCCCTTGAGTTATCAAGCACGTAAAGTTTGGTTCAGATGTGAGCATGTACACGTAAGTTACAACAACTTCCTGGTCATGGGAAAACTTGATCTCGACGCCACGCCGGACACACCCATTGACGAAACTCGCAAATAGCAGGAGTTCGTTAAAGTACGAAGTGTGTAAATCATCCAAAATTTGACGTAAAATTCAAAATGGCCGACTTCCTGTTGGTTTTAGGCATCGCTCCAAGAGGCTTTTTTGTGCGTCTGGACAAGATACACGTACCACAGAAAATTCGTGCACGTAGGTAAAACGTGCGGCGGGGGCTGCTTCGTTAAAAGTCACTTCCTGTTGCCAGCAGGTGGCGCTATGACTGTCTGTGAATGTCAGCATGTACATGTGTTCAGGGCGGGACTCTCATCCTACATGTACAGTTTGGTCCAGATGTGAGCATGTACACTGAAGTTACGACAACTTCCGTGTCATGGCGAAGAGCTTGATCTTGACGCCACGCCACGGACACGCCCATTGACGAAAACTGCAAATAGCACAACTTTTCATCTTCAATGCCTTTAGAAGGCACAGCACAAATTTGAGGTCGGTCGGACTAAATCCCTAGGAGGAGTTCGTTAAAGTACGAAGTGTGTAAATCATCCAAAATTTGACGTAAAATTCAAAATGGCCGACTTCCTGTTGATTTTAGGCTACGCTCCAAGAGGCTTTTTTGTGCGTCTGGACAAGATACACGTACCACAGAAAATTCGTGCACGTAGGGAAACGTGCGGCGGGGGCTGCTTCGTTAAAAGTCACTTCCTGTTGCCAGCAGGTGGCGCTATGACTGTGTGAATGTCAGCATGTACATGTGTTCAGGGCGGGACTCTCATCCTACATGTACAGTTTGGTCCAGATGTGAGCATGTACACTGAAGTTACGACAACTTCCGTGTCATGGCGAAGAGCTGATCTTTGACGCCACGCCACGGACACGCCCATTGACGAAAACTTGCAAATAGCACAACTTTTCATCTTCAATGCCTTTAGAAGGCACAGCACAAATTTGAGGTCGGTCGGACTAAATCCCTAGGAGGAGTTCGTTAAAGTACGAAGTGTGTAAATCATCCAAAATTTGACGTAAAATTCAAAATGGCCGACTTCCTTTGATTTTAGGCTATGGCTCCAAGAGGCTTTTTTGTGCGTCTGGACAAGATACACGTACCACAGAAAATTCGTGCACGTAGGTGAAACGTGCGGCGGGGGCTGCTTCGTTAAAAGTCACTTCCTGTTGCCAGCAGGTGGCGCTATGACTGTGGGTGAATGTCAGCATGTACATGTGTTCAGGGCGGGACTCTCATCCTACATGTACAGTTTGGTCCAGATGTGAGCATGTACACTGAAGTTACGACAACTTCCGTGTCATGGCGAAGAGCTGATCTTTGACGCCACGCCACGGACACGCCCATTGACGAAAACTTGCAAATAGCACAACTTTTCATCTTCAATGCCTTTAGAAGGCACAGCACAAATTTGAGGTCGGTCGGACTAAATCCCTAGGAGGAGTTCGTTAAAGTACGAAGTGTGTAAATCATCCAAAATTTGACGTAAAATTCAAAATGGCCGACTTCCTGTTGATTTTAGGCTATGGCTCCAAGAGGCTTTTTTGTGCGTCTGGACAAGATACACGTACCACAGAAAATTCGTGCACGTAGGTGAAACGTGCGGCGGGGGCTGCTTCGTTAAAGGTCACTTTCTGTTGCCAGCAGGTGGCGCTATGACTGTGGGTGAATGTCGGCATGTACATGTGTTCAGGGCGGGACTCTCATCCTACATGTACAGTTTGGTCCAGATGTGAGCATGTACACTGAAGTTACAACAACTTCCTGTTTCATTGCGAATCATCGACGCCACGGACACGCCCATTGACGAAAACGCGCAAATAGCACAACTTTTCATCGTCAATGCCTTTAGAAGGCACAGCAGAAATTTGACGTCGATCCGACTAAATCCCTAGGAGGAGTTCGTTAAAGTACGAAGTGTGTAAATCATCCAAAAATGGCCATAAAATTCAAAATGGCCGACTTCCTGTTGACTTTAGGCTATGGGTTCTTGAGGCTTTTTGTGCGTCTTGATACGATACATGTCCCCAGAAAATTTCGTACATGTAGGTTGAACGTGAACGAGGGGCTAATCATTTCCAATTTTCTAGGTGGCGCTAGCGAGTCATTTTGCCACGCCCATGTGCGAAACTTGTAGAATACGAAATTTTTCACCGGTTCTGACATGTTTGCAAATTTTGGTGAGTTTTCGAGTATGTTTAGGCCATGTCATTTGGGCCTACTTTGCAGAAAAAAAAAAAAAAAAAAAAAAAAAAAAAAAAAAAATATAATCCGAGCAATTCAATAGGGACCTCGCACGGTCGTGCTCGGGCCCTAATAATCGAGCAATTCAATAGGGACCTCGCACGGTCGTTCGGGCCCTAAAAATAATCGAGCAATTCAATAGGGACCTCGCACGGTCGTGCTCGGGCCCTAATTAAAGCTGCAAGCAGCGTTGGGCGGGCCCTCGCACTTGTAGCGCGTCCGCGGTGAGCCGGCCGAGTTGCACATTCTGGAGCTCTGCCGGTGCGGCTGTGAATTTCCTACGCGGTTCCGACGCCGCATGAAGGTGCTATATGTCACTTCCTGTGTCCCCTATGTGGAGCTACATAGCACTTGCCGCTATGAATATAAATCGGTATTGTGTGTAGATGTCTGCGGGGTGGGAGAGTTATCAAGCACGTAAAGTTTGTTTCAGATGTGAGCATGTACACTGAACAATAATGTACCCAAACAATAAAATAAATTCCTTTTATATTTCCCTGCCTTGTTGTTTATGTGTACATACAGAGGAAGAATGTGAGAACAGCACACATTTCATCGTTACTGTGTGTTAGAGCATGGGAGAACAGTGGATACTTTTAATACAGCCCACACCCCTAATACTGTGTAACTATAACAAGTAGAGAACAGAAGAAAAAGATGTTCTTTCTTTACAACTGTCTGCATAGCTTATTCATATTGTGTAATGAATGAAAATAAATAGGCCTACTAGGCTCCTCTCTACTTTGACATTTAAGATTAGCTTGTTTGATCCACCTTCATACACATGTGACATTACTGTACAACTTGAGAAAGGTGAGTTGTTTTCTGCTCCAGCCTGCCTAAAAGAAAAGCGTTTTGGGATTAAATGGACTTTATTAGCTGCTGCAGTGCAGGATGAACTCAGAATAGACCCATTTCTCACCTTATTATTCTAAATCATGCAACGAAGAAGAAGAAATGCATAATAAATCCTGGGACAAAATCTGTCCACAAATACTGTACAGCATGTAGTCTGATGAACAAGACTTGTGTTATAGCTGACTTGGGCAGTGAAATGTTTTTTTAATTCATGTGGTCATAGTTGTCCACAACTCAAATCAGAATATAAGAAGAAATGTTTTATACCACCTCAAGAAGGCTTCCTATCAGAAAGGTAGGAAGGTATTTCAAATGTACAACTGCAGTACTTAAATCTAAGTAAAGTAATTTCCCTGACATTTTTGTGTTACTTTACTTTTAATAGACCATGTAAGAGGTTTTATACTTCCTGTGAGTATAATCCAATCAATCTTATTTTCATACTGTATATCCGTTGTGTAATTTGATAAATTGTGTTGTATGTCGTGCTCGCATCTCAGAGAAGACTCTGACTGCAACATGCGTCTTTGTAAAGAGAGAAACGGACAGAAAAAGTCTCTAACTCTGCCTGTCAGCTCGCTCTGCTCCGTTAAAACTGAATTTACCATACAGAATTGAATACGAGTGCACTCCAGATTTAGCTGCAGCCAGCTGACCGTGTGCTTCTCCCTATACCGCAGTTCTGTGTCCATGCATGCAGCAAACTGAAAGCACTGTCTGTCGGAGCGTCTACGTGAAAAGAGAAGGAAGACATTGCTGGTAGTATTGTCTTCAGAGTTGTTAAACACCTCAGCGCACTGAAGGAAGCCATCTGACTGTGTGAGGGGCAAGATCGTTGATGTCTGCAGGCAGAGTAGGAGCTCTCCTGTCTGACTGGTCCACCAATAGCAGAGAAGATGACCCCTTGAGACACAGCCCCTCCTCATTTGCATAATGAGGCAGAAATGCATACAAAAATTTAAAAAAGACAGGCAGAAATAAATACCATGGGTGAAAATAAATAAGGTAAATAAATACAAAGGAAGAATAAAACAGACAAAAATATTAAAACACACACATAAATAAATACATTAAAAAAATTAGTAATAAATAAAGTTGAATAAACAAATAAGGTAATTATAACAAAGGTGAATAAGTAAAGGCACTAATTAAAATATATACATTTATGTCTCCTTGTATAATTTAATTACTACCTACATTTATTTATTTACTTTATTTTTTGTGTATTTAATTGGATGCTTATTTATTTATTGAGCATTTATTTATTTCTGTATTTATTTCTGACTGTGTCAGGATCGGTCCTCCATAGCGGGGTGGGAGAGTTATCAAGCACGTAAAGTTTGGTTCAGATGTGAGCATGTACACTGAAGTTACAACAACTTCCTGTGTCATGGCGAAGACTTGATCTCTGACGCCACGCCACGGACACACCCATTGACGAAAACTCGCAAATAGCACAACTTTTCATCTTCAATGCCTTTAGAAGGCACAGCACAAATTTGAAGTCGGTCGGACTAAATCCCTAGGAGGAGTTCGTTAAAGTACGAAGTGTGTAAATCATCCAAAATTTGACGTAAAATTCAAAATGGCCGACTTCCTGTTGATTTTAGGGCATCGCTCCAAGAGGCTTTTTTGTGCGTCTGGACAAGATACACGTACCACAGAAAATTCGTGCACGTAGGTAAAACGTGCGGCGGGGGCTGCTTCGTTAAAAGTCACTTCCTGTTGCCAGCAGGTGGCGCTATGACTGTCTGTGAATGTCAGCATGTACATGTGTTCAGGGCGGGACTCTCATCCTACATGTACAGTTTGGTCCAGATGTGAGCATGTACACTGAAGTTACGACAACTTCCGTGTCATGGCGAAGAGCTGATCTTTGACGCCACGCCACGGACACGCCCATTGACGAAAACTTGCAAATAGCACAACTTTTCATCTTCAATGCCTTTAGAAGGCACAGCACAAATTTGAGGTCGGTCGGACTAAATCCCTAGGAGGAGTTCGTTAAAGTACGAAGTGTGTAAATCATCCAAAATTTGACGTAAAATTCAAAATGGCCGACTTCCTGTTGATTTTAGGCTATGGCTCCAAGAGCTTTTTTGTGCGTCTGGACAAGATACACGTACCACAGAAAATTCGTGCACGTAGGTGAAACGTGCGGCGGGGGCTGCTTCGTTAAAGGTCACTTTCTGTTGCCAGCAGGTGGCGCTATGACTGTGGGTGAATGTCGGCATGTACATGTGTTCAGGGCGGGACTCTCATCCTACATGTACAGTTTGGTCCAGATGTGAGCATGTACACTGAAGTTACAACAACTTCCTGTTTCATTGCGAATCATCGACGCCACGGACACGCCCATTGACGAAAACGCGCAAATAGCACAACTTTTCATCGTCAATGCCTTTAGAAGGCACAGCAGAAATTTGACGTCGATCCGACTAAATCCCTAGGAGGAGTTCGTTAAAGTACGAAGTGTGTAAATCATCCAAAAATGGCCATAAAATTCAAAATGGCCGACTTCCTGTTGACTTTAGGCTATGGGTTCTTGAGGCTTTTTTGTGCGTCTTGATACGATACATGTCCCCAGAAAATTTCGTACATGTAGGTTGAACGTGAACGAGGGGCTAATCATTTCCAATTTTCAAGGTGGCGCTAGCGAGTCATTTTGCCACGCCCATGTGCGAAACTTGTAGAATACGAAATTTTTCACCGGTTCTGACATGTTTGCAAATTTTGGTGAGTTTTCGAGTATGTTTAGGCCATGTCATTTGGGCCTACTTTGCAGAAAAAAAAAAAAAAAAAAAAAAAAAAAAAAAATCCGAGCAATTCAATAGGGACCTCGCACGGTCGTGCTCGGGCCCTAATATCCGAGCAAATTCAATAGGGACCTCACACGGTCGTGCTCGGGCCCTAAATAATCCGAGCAAATTCAATAGGGACCTCGCACGGTCGTGCT
>NW_024044131.1:0-1479 GCF_014851395.1 Micropterus salmoides
CCTTTGATATTGTACTACCACAATATTGCAGGACAATTAGGGCAATCTATAAAGTGGGCATACTCTTGCACATTAATACACAATCACACATATTTGTAGTAAACCTGCCTTCATTCAAGATGTTCATCAAGAATTATGTCCTCAGGACCTTTAATGAGGGTGATCAGCTTGACACCAGGCTGTGGCAGAAAAACAATACAACCCAACACTTAACAGCAGTCATACAATTCAAATAGTCACCAAAAGATGAGCTCATTCTTGCACAATAATCTGTATGGTTCATTATATATGGCGTTAATGTATTGCAGTATAGTAGATGCGGACACGTCCCCTCTTTGGGTGATGCAGTCAGAGCTCCAAAGCTGTCACCAGCAGAGATTTTGATGGCTTGACATGGTCTATCCATTGAGCAGGGGGCCCCCTGTTCTAGGCTTTATGTTTCATTAGAAAAAAGAAAAAAACAAACACAAAGGATTTGCAGGGCCCATGCAATTACTTGTGGGCCAGTGCTGGTGAACTGCTCATGTATCACGTCCACACATAGACATGCACTCCGTGACTGTTACTGTTATGGGAGGTCACAAGCAGAAGCCAGCAAGTATCATTACAATTTCTTCCAGGTACCACATTGTTGGACAAAAACTGAACCAGCCCCTAAATGGGTCTTCAAAGCCTTTTTATTGATTAGAGTCAAACCCCGCATTCACCTCATTTGTCCCGTCGGACACGGTGAAGGAGAATTGGCGGCATGCTTCTCTTCTTCACTGGTGGGCGTACTGGATGCTGCGCGATGCCAGATCGGCCTGGGTGAACGTGCTGATTTGGTGCCTGGAGCGAGAAGACCAATAGTGTTAGACGAGTTGAACAATCAACAAGAAATATTTGATCCTCTTCCCTTGAAAAACAGGATTCATCAGGACACACATATAGGTACACAAACACACTAACTGTACACACACTGACACCAGTGAGCCCTGTTTCCATCCAGAGGGTCGTGTGGACACTGTCGAGGATTACAGATACGGGAGTGCACATTGACAATAAACTGGACTGGGTCAAAAAACACTCAAGCCCTCTACAGGAAGGGCCAAAGCCGTCTCATTTTCTGAGGAGGCTGAGGTCCTTCAACATCTGCAGGACGATGTTGAGGATGTTTTACAGTCTGTTGTGGCCAGTGCTATTCTGGCCAGCAGGTTGAGGGGAGAGACGCCAACAGACTCAACAAACTGATCCACAAGGCCAGTGACGTTGTGGGGGTGGAGCTGGACTCTCTGTCGGTGGTGTAAGAGAGGAGGCTGGTCCAAGCTACATGTCACGTGGACAATGTCTCTACCCACTCCATGACTTGCTGTTCAACACAGGATCATCAAGAAGACTCATCCCCCCAAAACGCCCACAGAGCGCCACAGGAAGTATTGCTGCCTGTGGCCATCAAGCTTTATAACTCCTCCCTCTAAGTGTCTTAGTTAGTCATTGAAC
>NW_024044132.1:0-2716 GCF_014851395.1 Micropterus salmoides
GGCTACACAAAAACCTAACTGTACACACACTGACACCAGTGAGCCCTGTTTCCATCCAGAGGGTCAGTGTGGACACTGTCGAGGATTACAGATACCGGGAGTGCACATTGACAATAAACTGGACTGGGTCAAAAAACATCAAGCCCTCTACAGGAAGGGCCAAAGCCGTCTCTATTTTCTGAGGAGGCTGAGGTCCTTCAACATCTGCAGGACGATGTTGAGGATGTTTTACAAGTCTGTTGTGGCCAGTGCTATCCTGGCAGCAGGTTGAGGGGAGAGGACGCCAACAGACTCAACAAACTGATCCACAAGGCCAGTGACGTTGTGGGGGTGGAGCTGGACTCTCTGTCGGTGGTGTAAGAGAGGAGGATGCTGTCCAAGCTACATGTCACCGTGGACAATGTCTCCTACCCACTCCATGACTTGCTGTTCAAACACAGGACTCATCAAGACAAGACTCATCCCCCCAAAACGCACCACAGAGCGCCACAGGAAGTCATTGCTGCCTGTGGCCATCAAGCTTTATAACTCCTCCCTCTAAGTGTCTTAGTTAGTCATTGAACTGGACCTTATTATCTGTTTAATATTTAATGTGCAATATTCTCTTCTGTTATTTATTTATTATCACTGTTCACCATGACAATTCTTTAATAATGAAAATATTGTACATATCCACACCTTTATTTTTCTTCATATTTTATATTATACTCTATATTTATATATTTCTTTATCTTCCTACTTTCTATTATTATTTCTATTCCTATTGCATTGTTGTGCAACGGGTATAACTGCAACAAAAGATTTTACCTCGGGGATCAATAGAGTATTTCTGATTCTAATGAGACAAACACATAAACACAAAATACAACCCTTCTTTGTAAGTACATTCCTACTCTTGCCTCTTGAACACATGCCGCCACACTCGCTTTATGTCGCATTTTGACGTTTTTCTGCCAATCTTTCTTGTATTTAATTTCAGTGTCAGTTGTCTTCAGCCCATTGTTCTGTATCTGGTAGTCAATGTTCATCTTTTCTATTTTGACATCAGGCTGTTTTATCAGCATCCCCTTGCCATTTGTCTCAGAACTCATCCCGTGTTCCTTTTCTGTTTACCTTTTTGGCTTTTACTGATTTAATGAGCAAATAAACTAAACTAACTCTAATGTTATACCTATTTAACGAGGCTCCAGCTCCTTTGACGCCTCTGTGGATAACTACATGGGGGAAACCTAATTAGGTTGACAATGAAACATTTCTCTGTGTGAAACTAAAAAAAGAACATCAACATATTTTGCGCCATAAGAGTTCCATTTCTGATGATTTGTTGAGGCTGGATGCTTAAAGACAGTCATAAAGGAGTCAACGTAATTCTTTGTATCATACGTAAATGTAATTATAGTTACATTTGATACATATGTGTGTGAAACTTGAATTAAATAGTTATGTATGATGAACGCAAAAGAGGAATGGACAGAAGTTCAGCCAAATCCATTTTCTCTGATTTCCATCTCAGATATTTCATTTTATTAACATTTCATTTTCCCATTGTCAGTTGAAAAGTGGTACCATATAAATTGCTATATTAATACTAATGGGTATAGGCAGATTTAAATGCCTTGAAATGAAAGCATGTGAGTCCTATAAACAGTATTTTCCCATCACCTGATGCTATATTTTAAATAAGGCAGTTACTGTTTTTTACATGTCTGTCATTATATGAAGGGGTCTTCAATAACCTATATACAGACCTCTCACTTTGACATGAAGGTAATAACAAGTAAAATATTACAGCCTGGTGATGGAGTCAAAGTTATTTCCCTAAGCAGACAGGATGGGTGAAAAGTTATTTTCCTGTGCAGATGGGAGCAACTTCCAATAAATAAATAAAAAACTCCCAATGAACCGGGTCAAATTTATACAGGGAGTACAATAACTAATTCAGCACGTCACTAAGGGCCTTTAAGAAAATGGAATTAAGGCTTTTCAACATCAATCTTCTTTACGGCAACTTTGACAGAGTGACACATGCTGAAGTCTATGATCCTCCAAGGTTGTGTCATCTATTCAACACACACAGGGAATCAGAGGCCAAATTATATAATGTTCATCTGGCTGTGTGATGTGTTACTTTGAGGAAACAGCAAATATACACTGTTATACAAGCTGTACACTCACTACATTGTAGCAAAGTGTAATTTCTTCAGTGTTGTCACATGAAAAGATATCAAAATGTGAGGGGTGTACTCACGTATATGTTTTTTATATATATATATATATGTCAGTGACAGTGATGATAATACATGCTAATTTGCCCCATCACATTAAATGGTTCAATGGTTCATTTCCACTTGTCTTTACAGGAAATACTAAGCTTTTGTTTTCCAGAAGATTAAACACTGGCTGAATGCTGTGTGTGCATCTGATTTAATTCTACAGTATGAGCACAGTTAAAAACGTTCTTATTTCACAAATAAAGTAAAAAGAGAAAAGGCCTTTAAAAGCAATTTACAAAACTTCTTATAAAAAAGATCAGAGAACGTGTTGAGGTTAAAAAAAACATGCCCAATGGGGAAGAGTCAGGTCAATAAAGGCTGTCCAATTTACATTTATTATATGAGAACTTATTTATTATATATAAAAATTATTGCTTAAACTACTGTACATTTCTACATGTTTTGAGTATGTAGTGTGTTCACACATATCTTTAATCAAAAGA
>NW_024044133.1:0-3408 GCF_014851395.1 Micropterus salmoides
CATTCACCCACAGTCATAGCGCCACTGCAACAGAAAGTGACCTTTAACGAAGCAGCCCCCGCCGCATTTCACCTACGTGCACGAATTTTCTGTGGTACGTGTATCTTCCAGACGCACAAAAAGCTCTTGGAGCCATAGCCTAAACAACAGGAAGTCGGCCATTTTGAATTTTACGTCAAATTTTGGATGATTTACACACTTCGTACTTTAACGAACTCCTCCTAGGGATTTAGTCCGACCGACCTCAAATTTGCTGTGCCTTCTAAAGGCATTGAAGATGAAAAGTTGTGCTATTTGCAAGTTTTCGTCAATGGGCGTGTCCGTGGCTGGCGTCAAAGATCAGCTCTTCGCCATGACACGGAAGTTGTCGTAACTTCAGTGTACATGCTCACATCTGGACCAAACTGTACATGTAGGATGAGAGTCCCGCCCTGAACACATGTACATGCTGACATTCACACAGTCATAGCGCCACCTGCTGGCAACAGGAAGTGACTTTTAACGAAGCAGCCCCCGCCGCACGTTTACCTACGTGCACGAATTTTCTGTGGTACGTGTATCTTGTCCAGACGCACACAAAAAGCCTCTTGGAGCGATGCCCTAAATCAACAGGAAGTCGGCCATTTTGAATTTTACGTCAATTTTGGATGATTTACACACTTCGTACTTTAACGAACTCCTCCTAGGGATTTAGTCCGACCGACCTCAAATTTGTGCTGTGCCTTCTAAAGGCATTGAAGATGAAAAGTTGTGCTATTTGCAAGTTTTCGTCAATGGGCGTGTCCGTGGCGTGGCGTCAAAGATCAACTCTTCGCCATGACACGGAAGTTGTCGTAATTCAGTGTACATGCTCACATCTGGACCAAACTGTACATGTAGGATGAGAGTCCCGCCCTGAACACATGTACATGCTGACATTCACAGACAGTCATAGCGCCACCTGCTGGCAACAGGAAGTGACTTTTAACGAAGCAGCCCCCGCCGCACGTTTACCTACGTGCACGAATTTTCTGTGGTACGTGTATCTTGTCCAGACGCACAAAAAAGCCTCTTGGAGCGATGCCCTAAAATCAACAGGAAGTCGGCCATTTTGAATTTTACGTCAAATTTTGGATGATTTACACACTTCGTACTTTAACGAACTCCTCCTAGGGATTTAGTCCGACCGACTTCAAATTTGTGCTGTGCCTTCTAAAGGCATTGAAGATGAAAAGTTGTGCTATTTGCGAGTTTTCGTCAATGGGTGTCCGTGGCGTGGCGTCAGAGATCAAGTCTTCGCCATGACACAGGAAGTTGTTGTAACTTCAGTGTACATGCTCACATCTGAACCAAACTTTACGTGCTTGATAACTCTCCCACCCCGCTATGGAGGACCGATCCTGACACAGTCAGAAATAAATACAGAAATAAATAAATGCTCAATAAATAAAGCATCCAATTAAATACACAAAAAATGTAAATAAATAAATGTAGGTAGTAATTAAATTACAAGGAGACATAAATGTATATATTTTAATTAGTGCCTTTACTTATTCACCTTTGTTATAATTACCTTATTTGTTTATTCAACTTTTTATTACTAATTTTTTAATGTATTTATTTATGTGTGGTTTTAATATTTTTGTCTGTTTTATTCTTCCTTTGTATTTATTTACCTTATTTATTTTCACCCATGGTATTTATTTCTGCCTGTCTTTTAAATTTTTGTATGCATTTCTGCCTCATTATGCAAATGAGGAGGGCTGTGTCTCAAGGGGTCATCTTCTCTGCTATTGGTGGACCAGTCAGACAGGAAGCTCCTACTCTGCCTGCAGACATCAACGATCTTGCCCCTCACACAGTCAGATGGCTTCCTTCAGTGCGCTGAGGTGTTTAACAACTCTGAAGACAATACTACCAGCAATGTCTTCCTTCTCTTTTCACGTAGACGCTCCGACAGACAGTGCTTTCAGTTTGCTGCATGCATGGACACAGAACTGCGGTATAGGGAGAAGCACACGGTCAGCTGGCTGCAGCTAAATCTGGAGTGCACTCGTATTCAATTCTGTATGGTAAATTCAGTTTTAACGGAGCAGAGCGAGCTGACAGGCAGAGTTAGAGACTTTTTCTGTCCGTTTCTCTCTTTACAAAGACGCATGTTGCAGTCAGAGTCTTCTCTGAGATGCGAGCACGACATACAACACAATTTATCAAATTACACAACGGATATACAGTATGAAAATAAGATTGATTGGATTATACTCACAGGAAGTATAAAACCTCTTACATGGGTCTATTAAAAGTAAAGTAACACAAAAATGTCAGGGAAATTACTTTACTTAGATTTAAGTACTGCAGTTGTACATTTGAAATACCTTCCTACCTTTCTGATAGGAAGCCTTCTTGAGGTGGTATAAACATTTCTTCTTATATTCTGATTTGAGTTGTGGACAACTATGACCACATGAATTAAAAAAACATTTCACTGCCCAAGTCAGCTATAACACAAGTCTTGTCATCAGACTACATGCTGTACAGTATTTGTGGACAGATTTTGTCCCAGGATTTCTATGCATTTCTTTTCTTCGTTGCATGATTTAGAATAATAAGGTGAGAAATGGGTCTATTCTGAGTTCATCCTGCACTGCAGCAGCTAATAAAGTCCATTTAATCCCAAAACGCTTTTCTTTTAGGCAGGCTGGAGCAGAAAACAACTCACCTTTCTCAAGTTGTACAGTAATGTCACATGTGTATGAAGGTGGATCAAACAGCTAATCTTAAATGTCAAAGTAGAGAGGAGCCTAGTAGGCCTATTTATTTTCATTCATTACACAATATGAATAAGCTATGCAGACAGTTGTAAAGAAAGAACATCTTTTTCTTCTGTTCTCTACTTGTTATAGTTACACAGTATTAGGGTGTGGGCTGTATTAAAAGTATCCACTGTTCTCCCATGCTCTAACACACAGTAACGATGAAATGTGTGCTGTTCTCACATTCTTCCTCTGTATGTACACATAAACACAAGGCAGGGAAATATAAAAGGAATTTATTTTATTGTTTGGTACATTATTGTTCAGTGTACATGCTCACATCTGAAACAAACTTTACGTGCTTGATAACTCTCCCACCCCGCAGACATCTACACACCAATACCGATTTATATTCATAGCGGCAAGTGCTATGTAGCTCCACATAGGGGACACAGGAAGTGACATATACACCTTCATGCGGCGTCGGAACCGCGTAGGAAATTCACAGCCGCACCGGCAGAGCTCCAGAATGCAACTCGGCCGGCTCACGCGGACGCTTACAAGTGCGAGGGCCCGCCCAACGCTGCTTGCAGCTTTAATTTTTTTTATTTTTATGGGCCCGAGCACCGTGCGAGGTCCCATTGAATTGCTCGATTATATATTTTTTTTTTTTTTT
>NW_024044134.1:0-2359 GCF_014851395.1 Micropterus salmoides
AACATGTCAGAACCGGTGAAAATTTCGTATTCTACAAGTTTCGCACATGGGCGTGGCAAAATGACTCGCTAGCGCCACCTAGAAAATTGGAAATGATTAGCCCCGCGTTCACGTTCAACCTACATGTACGAAATTTGTCTGGGACTGTATCGTATCAAGACGCACAAAAAAGCCTCAAGAACCCATAGCCTAAAGTCAACAGGAAGTCGGCCATTTTGAATTTTATGGCCATTTTTGGATGATTTACAACTCGTACTTTAACGAACTCCTCCTAGGGATTTAGTCGGATCGACGTCAAATTTCTGCTGTGCTTCTAAAGGCATTGACGATGAAAAGTTGTGCTATTTGCGCGTTTTCGTCATGGCGTGTCCGTGGCGTCGATGATTCGCCATGAAACAGGAAGTTGTTGTAACTTCAGTGTACATGCTCACATCTGGACCAAACTGTACATGTAGGATGAGAGTCCCGCCCTGAACACATGTACATGCCGACATTCACCCACAGTCATAGCCACCTGCTGGCAACAGAAAGTGACCTTTAACGAAGCAGCCCCCGCCGCCACGTTTCACCTACGTGCACGAATTTTCTGTGGTACGTGTATCTGTCCAGACGCACAAAAAAGTCTTTGGAGCCATAGCCTAAACCCAACAGGAAGTCGGCCATTTGAATTTTACGTCAATTTTGGATGATTTACACATTCGTACTTTAACGAACTCCTCCTAGGGATTTAGTTCCGACCGACCTCAAATTTGTGCTGTGCCTTCTAAAGGCATTGAAGATGAAAAGTTGTGCTATTTGCAAGTTTTCGTCAAGGGCGTGTCCGTGGCGTGGCGTCAAAGATCAGCTCTTCGCCATGACACGGAAGTTGTTCGTAACTTCAGTGTACATGCTACATGACCAAACTGTACATGTAGGATGAGAGTCCCGCCCTGAACACATGTACATGCTGACATTCACCCACAGTCATAGCGCCACCTGCTGGCAACAGGAAGTGACTTTTAACGAAGCAGCCCCGCCGCACGTTTCACCTACGTGCACGAATTTTCTGTGGTACGTGTATCTTGTCCAGACGCACAAAAAGTCTCTTGAGCCATAGCCTAAACCCAACAGGAGTCGGCCATTTTGAATTTTACGTCAAATTTTGGATGATTTACACACTTCGTACTTTAACGAACTCCTCCTAGGGATTTAGTCCGACCGACCTCAATTTGTGCTGTGCCTTCTAAAGGCATTGAAGATGAAAAGTTGTGCTATTTGCAAGTTTTCGTCAATGGGCGGTCCGTGGCGTGGCGTCAAAGATCAACTCTTCGCCATGACACGGAAGTTGTCGTAACTTCAGTGTACATGCTCACATCTGGCAAACTGTACATGTAGGATGAGAGTCCCGCCCTGAACACATGTACATGCTGACATTCACAGACAGTCATAGCGCCACTGCTGGCAACAGGAAGTGACTTTTAACGAAGCAGCCCCCGCCGCACGTTTTACCTACGTGCACGAATTTTCTGTGGTACGTGTATCTTGTCCAGACGCACAAAAAAGCCTCTTGGAGCGATGCCCTAAATCAACAGGAAGTCGGCCATTTTGAATTTTACGTCAAATTTTGGATGATTTACACACTTCGTACTTTAACGAACTCCTCCTAGGGATTTAGTCCGACCGACTTCAAATTTGTGCTGTGCCTTCTAAAGGCATTGAAGATGAAAAGTTGTGCTATTTGCGAGTTTTCGTCAATGGGTGTGTCCGTGGCGTGGCGTCAGAGATCAAGTCTTCGCCATGACACAGGAAGTTGTTGTAACTTCAGTGTACATGCTCACATCTGAACCAAACTTTACGTGCTTGAAACTCTCCCACCCCGTTATGGAGGACCGATCCTGACACAGTCAGAAAATAAAGAAATAATAAATGCTCAAAATAAATAAGCATCCAATTAAATACACAAAAAATAAAGTAAATAAATAAATGTAGGTAGTAATTAAATTATACAAGGAGACATAAATGTATATATTTTAATTAGTGCCTTTACTTATTCACCTTTGTTATAATTACCTTATTTGTTTATTCAACTTTATTTTACTAATTTTTTTTAATGTATTTATTTAGTGTGTGTTTTTAATTTTTGTCTGTTTTATTCTTCCTTTGTATTTATTTACCTTATTTATTTTCACCCATGGTATTTATTTCTGCCTTTTTTAAATTTTGTATGCATTTCTGCCTCATTATGCAAATGAGGAGGGGCTGTGTCTCAAGGGGTCATCTTCTCTGCTATTGGGGACCAGTCAGACAGGAGAGCTCCTACTCTGCCTGCAGACATCACGATCTTGCCCCTCACACAGTCAGATGGCTTCCTTCAGTGCGC
>NW_024044135.1:0-2654 GCF_014851395.1 Micropterus salmoides
AGTAGGGCTGGTTGATTTTGGGCAGATTGGTGAAACACCAAATCTAAATCAGACAGACTGAGTGTTACAGAGAACTGTTCTCTGGTTATAAAGAAGGTCACAGTCGAGGATGTTGGTCGTTACATCTGCAGGACAGTTCATATCAGGACAACATCAAGTCCAGACTCTCAGGTTCTTCTGTCTGTATTATCAGTGAGTATTTCCATCATAATGTTTTCAGCTCAAAACTGTCTTGTTAGAACAATATACTGAAACATTACAATAATTATGATCACAGTGATGAAGTTAACTTTACTCTTGTTGTCTTTCTCTCACAATATCTCCATCTTCACCAGTGACTGAACGTAAGGACGCTGATAAGGTGACGTTAACCTGCTCTGTGTCGACACCATCGACAGTTCTGTATACACACAGTGAAGTGGCTGTTGAGGGTAAGATGTGGACAAAGATAACAAAGACATGAAGACATCACAGTCTGTCTGCTACGCCGCTGTGTCTTTCCTGGATTTCATTTTAGTAACAAATCAAAGTCGAACTTGAAGTGTGAAGTGACAGATGGTTCCTCTGGAAAAGTGCAGCTGTTCACCTCAGCCCTCAGTCCTCAGGTGAGAAAACAGGCGAGAATATGTTGAGCTGGTGTGCGTTTCCCGAACCAACCACGTAAGGTAACGTTGAACTATGTTGGTACGATGCAATCGTTACTCAAACAAACATCTGAAATACGACCGTTTCCCTAAACTGTCATACTTTGAACTATTAGTTTGAGCCAACGTAGGTCGAACAAACATGTTTCCAAGGTGTGTTCGTCTGACTTTCACAGCAAGAAACTCACAAAACGTCATATTCTGACGAAATATGTCAGTGTGACCGATAGTAAGTGACATTATTTTGCGAACTTATTATTTAGGCTTTTTTATATTATTGTCGTAATGGCAATAACAAGAAAATCAACAATAGCATTAATGAAATCATCAATATAAATAATATATAACCTAATCATTTTATTTAGCCTGAATATCGGCTATATCTTAGAAGAAAAAATGAAGAACTATTAGCGATTACAAGACATTTAGTAAAATAGGTTTAGTATCTTTGTGTCAACACTGTAACACTATTATGAATCCTTGGATCTGACATCTAGGTTTTGAGAACAGCTCAGTGCGCTAGTGTCTGAGCTTACGCATGTTCTCTATTGAGACAGATACGACTCCTGTGAGTTCTCTATTTATCTTTGTTATAAAGGCAACGAAAACTCTCAGGGATTTATTCATTACAGTTTCATGGATTTTATGCTGTCCCTTTTATGTTTGTAATGAAGACTAGAGAAACCCATCTTCCCCAGAGGCCCAGAAACGTAACATGTAGGTAATATTAAAAGTCTTGTCTTTACATTCTCCGTTTTGTCCTTTAACCTTTGTACTGGGGACTAATATTAAATTAAGTTATTGTGAGCAGAGGGTAATCTGTGAGAAAAACACCTGCTGTTTGTAGATGGTCTACACTGAGATATTAGTAGCCTACTGATCAATGCAACATACCCAGACCCCACAAATACATTTAAAAGTACTTTTACAACTACATTTATTTAAAATTCACCTTAAACACTGTTTGTACAGCAGGATATCTAACATTCCCTGCTCTAAAACACATCACATCCACCTCCTAACACTGCATTTTCTGCTCTCTGTGACGTAGTAACCGTGAACTAAGCTTCTAACCACAGGTCAGGAGCTGTAGTTCCAACTATGCAACTTAACAACAGTTGGTGCGAACGTTCGTCTGAACTATGGTTTCAGGGAACACCTGCGTCGCTTACCGATGGTTCGTACGTGTAAGTTACCAACTTAGTACCTCCGTAGTTCAACTAGGGTTTTAGGAAACAGTTGCGTCGCAGCTGCAAAGTTCCAACAAGGAAGTTGCTACCGCAGTCAGCAACGATGCTTTTGGGAAACACACCCCTGTTCAAGATGATTAAACCACCAAAACATTTGTTATTTGATGACTTTTCACAGTGATGAACTTTATCTTGTTTTCTTTCTCTCGCAATATCTCTGACATCTAAACCAGCAACAACAACAAAAATAAACCAGCCAACAACAACAACAAAACTAAACCAGCAACAACAACAACAAAAAACTAAACAGCAGCAACAACAACAACAACTAAACCAACAACAACAACAACAACTAAACCAACAACAACAACAACAACGGAACCAGCAACAATAACAACAACCAATGATACTTCAACAAAACTACAAGGTAGTAACTCATCTTCTCTGGAGTCTCTCGGTCTTCCTGTCAGCCTCTTTCTCTCCCATAATAAACACATGAATCTAACTTTTGATTTAAGTGTTATTTAGTTCTTGTTGATTTTTTTTCTGTTCTACAGCTCGTGCAGATTGTTCTGCTCTGGACTACATAATGTTGGTTATGCGGTGGCTGAACTCCTCCTAATTACTGTGATTACGTTCTTCTCAGCAGAGCTCGAGGTGAGAACATTCAGACCAACATTGTTCACACTGATTAACATAACCTGTAAGTTTAGAGCTGAAATATTTCTCTGTGATTTTTTATATGGTAACCAGAGACTACCTGACACAACACAGTGACTACAGCAGCGTGAAAGCTTCCTCTTGATCTGCTGGAGCCTCA
>NW_024044136.1:0-10314 GCF_014851395.1 Micropterus salmoides
TACTTTTGACCCTCCTGTGTGTTACTCTTCTTCAACCCTCCTGACTTTAGACCCTCCAGTGTGTAAATTTTAACCCTCCTTACTTCAACATTCCTGCGTTTACTTTCGACCCTCTTTTGTGTTACAAGACTGTGGTACTATTGACCCTCCTGTGTTTTACTTTTGAACCTCCTGCATGTTACTTTCGACCCCTGTGTGTTACTTTCAACCCTCCAGTGTGTAAATTTAACCTTCCTTACTTTCACACTCCCGTGTGTTGCTTTCAACCCTCATGTGTATTATTTTGCTTCAACCCTCCAGTGTGTTATTTTAACCCTCCTGTATGTTACCCTCTTTACACCCTCCTGTGTGTTACTTTTGAAACTCCTGCATGTTACTTTCGACCCCTGTGTTGTTACTTTCAACCCTCCAGTGTGTAAATTTTAACCCTCCTTACTTTCAACACTCCTGCGTGTTACTTTATTCCCTCATGTGTGTTATTTTCAACCCTCCATTGTGTTACTTTTAACCCTCCTGTATGTTACCCTCTTTACAACCTCCTGTGTGTTACTTTAGACCCTCCTGTGGGTTAGTTTCGACCCTCTTTTGTGTTATAGGAGTGTGTTACTTTAGACCCTCCTGTGTGTTACGTTTGAACCTCCTGCATGTTACTTTTGACCCGTTTCTTACTTTCAACCCCCCAGTGTGTAAATTTTAACCCTCCTTACTTTCAACACTCCTGTGTGTTACTTTTGACCCTCCTGTGTGTTACTTTAGACCCTCCTGTGTGTTACTTTAGACCCTCCTGCATGTTATTTTCTATCGTCCTGTGTGTTACTTTTGACCCTCCTCTGTGTGTTACTCTTCTTCAACCCTCCTGACTTTAGACCCTTCAGTGTGTAAATTTTAACCCTCCTTACTTTCAACATTCCTGCGTGTTACTTTCGACCCTCTTTTGTGTTACAGGAGTGTGTTACTTTAAACCCTCCTGTGTGTTACTTTTGACCCTCCTGTGTGTTACTTTTGACCCTCCTTTGTTTATCCTCCTTCAATACTCCAATGTTTTACTTTAGACTCTCCTTTGTGTTACTTTAGTCCGTCCTGCATGTTACTTTTGACCCTCCTGATTGTTACCTTAAACCCTCCTGTGTGTTACTCTCCTTCAACCCTCCTGTGTGTTACTTTAGACCCTCCTGCATGTTATTTTCGACCATCCTATGTGTTACTTTAGACCCTCCTGTGTGTTACTCTGCTTCAACCCTCCAGTGTGTACACTTTAACCCTCCTTACTTTCAACACTCCTGAGTGTTACTTTCGACCCTCTTTTGTGTTACAGGAGTATGTTACTTTAACCCCTCCTGTGTGTTACTTTTGACACTCCAGCATGTTACTTTCGACCCTCCTGCGTGTTTCTTTTGACCCAGGGCCGTTAAATAGAGGGTGTGCGCATGATGTCACAGAACGGATTTATGGTACCGAAGTGGCAGAAAGAGCAGCAGTGTTACCTCAAACAGCTAAAACACAAACAACACATTGAAAATGGGAAGAGCTGGAACACTGGTTCTTTAGCAAGCAGTTAGGATCACTGTTGAGTCCGACTGCCTTTAATTTGAGCAAATAATCACTTGTTTTACTTCAAGTTTGCTAAACGCAGCCATGGTAACAGATGTTTTGCCACTCTGTCCAGCGTGTTCCGGAAGCAGAAGTGACATCAACGCCTACCCTCTATAAGAGAGTTATGACACTTCCATTGACTTCCATTGGAACTTTGGAATGCGAAAGTAACGTGCGTCACAGGGCAGCAGATAGTTCCAAACACTGGATAGTTCCAGCACTGAGCCCTGTTCATTTCAGTGTTTCTGAAGTACGCTGCCTGGTAAGTTGATGAAATTCTGCATTTGTTTACATTGTAACTCCTTAGCTGTCCTCTCATGAATCTTGTTAATAGTGCTATTTTATGTAGCCAGCTTTAGTCATGGTTTATCAGAAGATATTAACTGTAAGATTATGTGTTACTTTTGACCCTCCTGCGTGGTACTTTTGACCCTCCTGTGTGTTACTTTCAACCTTCCTGTGTGTTACCCTCTTTACACCCTCCTGTGTGTTACTTTCAACCTTCCTGTGTGTTACTTTTGACCCTCCTGTGTGTTACTCTTCTTCAACCCTCCTGACTTTAGACCCTCCAGTGTGTAATTTTAACCCTCCTTACTTTCAACATTCCTGCGTTTACTTTCGACCCTCTTTTGTGTTACAAGACTGTGTTACTATTGACCCTCCTGTGTTTTACTTTTGAACCTCCTGCATGTTACTTTCGACCCCTGTGTGTTACTTTCAACCCTCCAGTGTGTAAATTTTAACCTTCCTTACTTTCAACACTCCCGTGTGTTGCTTTCAACCCTCATGTGTATTATTTTGCTTCAACCCTCCAGTGTGTTATTTTAACCCTCCTGTATGTTACCCTCTTTACACCCTCCTGTGTGTTACTTTTGAAACTCCTGCATGTTACTTTCGACCCCTGTGTGTACTTTCAACCCTCCAGTGTGTAAATTTTAACCCTCCTTACTTTCAACACTCCTGCGTGTTACTTTATTCCCTCATGTGTGTTATTTTCAACCCTCCATTGTGTTACTTTTAACCCTCCTGTATGTTACCCTCTTTACAACCTCCTGTGTGTTACTTTAGACCCTCCTGTGGGTTAGTTTCGACCCTCTTTGTGTTATAGGAGTGTGTTACTTTAGACCCTCCTGTGTGTTACGTTTGAACCTCCTGCATGTTACTTTTGACCCGTTTCTTACTTTCAACCCCCCAGTGTGTAAATTTTAACCCTCCTTACTTTCAACACTCCTGTGTGTTACTTTTGACCCTCCTGGGTGTTACTTTAGACCCTCCTGTGTGTTACTTTAGACCCTCCTGCATGTTATTTTCTATCGTCCTGTGTGTTACTTTTGACCCTCCTGTGTGTTACTCTTCTTCAACCCTCCTGACTTTAGACCCTTCAGTGTGTAAATTTTAAACCCTCCTTACTTTCACATTCCTGTGTGTTACTTTCGACCCTCTTTTGTGTTACAGGAGTGTGTTACTTTAAACCCTCAGTGTGTTATTTTCAACCCTCCATTGTGTTACTTTTAACCCTCCTGTATGTTACCCTCTTTACAAACTCCTGTGTGTTACTTTAGACCCTCCTGTGGGTTAGTTTCGACCCTCTTTTGTGTTATAGGAGTGTGTTACTTTAGACCCTCCTGTGTGTTACGTTTGAACCTCCTGCATGTTACTTTTGACCCCTGTTTCTTACTTTCAACCCCCCAGTGTGTAAATTTTAACCCTCCTTACTTTCAACACTCCTGTGTGTTACTTTTGACCCTCCTGGGTGTTACTTTAGACCCTCCTGTGTGTTACTTTAGACCCTCCTGCATGTTATTTTCTATCGTCCTGTGTGTTACTTTTGACCCTCCTGTGTGTTACTCTTCTTCAACCCTCCTGACTTTAGACCCTTCAGTGTGTAAATTTTAACCCTCCTTACTTTCAACATTCCTGTGTGTTACTTTCGACCCTCTTTTGTGTTACAGGAGTGTGTTACTTTAAACCCTCCTGTGTGTTACTTTTGACCCTCCTGTGTGTTACTTTTGACCCTCCTTTGTTTTATCCTCCTTCAATACTCCAATGTTTTACTTTAGACTCTCCTTTGTGTTACTTTAGTCCGTCCTGCATGTTACTTTTGACCCTCCTGATTGTTACCTTAAACCCTCCTGTGTGTTACTCTCCTTCAACCCTCCTGTGTGTTACTTTAGACCCTCCTGCATGTTATTTTCGACCATCCTATGTGTTACTTTAGACCCTCCTGTGTGTTACTCTGCTTCAACCCTCCAGTGTGTACACTTTAACCCTCCTTACTTTCAACACTCCTGAGTGTTACTTTCGACCCTCTTTTGTGTTACAGGAGTATGTTACTTTAACCCCTCCTGTGTGTTACTTTTGACACTCCAGCATGTTACTTTCGACCCTCCTGCGTGTTTCTTTTGACCCAGGCCGTTAAATAGAGGTGTGCGCATGATGTCACAGAACGGATTTATGGTACCGAAGTGGCAGAAAGAGGAGCAGCAGTGTTACCTCAAAACAGTTAAAACACAAACAACACATTGAAAATGGGAAAGAGCTGGAACACTGGTTCTTTAGCAAGCAGTTAGGATCACTGTTGAGTCCGACTGCCTTTAATTTGAGCAAATAATCACTTGTTTTACTTCAAGTTTGCTAAACGCAGCCATGGTAACAGATGTTTTGCCACTCTGTCCAGCGTGTTCCGGAAGCAGAAGTGACATCAACGCCTACCCTCTATAAGAGTTATGACACTTCCATTGACTTCCATTGGAACTTTGGAATGCGAAAGTAACGTGCGTCACAGGGCAGCAGATAGTTCCAAACACTGGATAGTTCCAGCACTGAGCCCTGTTCATTTCAGTGTTTCTGAAGTACGCTGCCTGGTAAGTTGATGAAATTACTGCATTTGTTTACATTGTAACTCCTTAGCTGTCCTCTCATGAATCTTGTTAATAGTGCTATTTTATGTAGCCAGCTTTAGTCATGGTTTATCAGAAGATATTAACTGTAAGATTATGTGTTACTTTTGACCCTCCTGCGTGGTACTTTTGACCCTCCTGTGTGTTACTTTCAACCTTCCTGTGTGTTACCCTCTTTACACCCTCCTGTGTGTTACTTTCAACCTTCCTGTGTGTTACTTTTGACCCTCCTGTGTGTTACTCTTCTTCACCCTCCTGACTTTAGACCCTCCAGTGTGTAAATTTTAACCCTCCTTACTTTCAACATTCCTGCGTTTACTTTCGACCCTCTTTTGTGTTACAAGACTGTGTTACTATTGACCCTCCTGTGTTTTACTTTTGAACCTCCTGCATGTTACTTTCGACCCCTGTGTGTTACTTTCAACCCTCCAGTGTGTAAATTTTAACCTTCCTTACTTTCAACACTCCCGTGTGTTGCTTTCAACCCTCATGTGTATTATTTTGCTTCAACCCTCCAGTGTGTTATTTTAACCCTCCTGTATGTTACCCTCTTTACACCCTCCTGTGTGTTACTTTTGAAACTCCTGCATGTTACTTTCGACCCCTGTGTGTTACTTTCAACCCTCCAGTGTGTAAATTTTAACCCTCCTTACTTTCAACACTCCTGCGTGTTACTTTATTCCCTCATGTGTGTTTTTCAACCCTCCATTGTGTTACTTTTAACCCTCCTGTATGTTACCCTCTTTACAACCTCCTGTGTGTTACTTTAGACCCTCCTGTGGGTTAGTTTCGACCCTCTTTTGTGTTATAGGAGTGTGTTACTTTAGACCCTCCTGTGTGTTACGTTTGAACCTCCTGCATGTTACTTTTGACCCCTGTTTCTTACTTTCAACCCCCCAGTGTGTAAATTTTAACCCTCCTTACTTTCAACACTCCTGTGTGTTACTTTTGACCTTCCTGTGTGTTACTTTAGACCCTCCTGTGTGTTACTTTAGACCCTCCTGCATGTTATTTTCTATCGTCCTGTGTGTTACTTTTGACCCTCCTGTGTGTACTCTTCTTCAACCCTCCTGACTTTAGACCCTTCAGTGTGTAAATTTTAACCCTCCTTACTTTCAACATTCCTGTGTGTTACTTTCGACCCTCTTTTGTGTTACAGGAGTGTGTTACTTTAAACCCTCCTGTGTGTTACTTTTGACCCTCCTGTGTGTTACTTTTGACCCTCCTTTGTTTATCCTCCTTCAATACTCCAATGTTTTACTTTAGACTCTCCTTTGTGTTACTTTAGTCCGTCCTGCATGTTACTTTTGACCCTCCTGATTGTTACCTTAAACCCTCCTGTGTGTTACTCTCCTTCAACCCTCCTGTGTGTTACTTTAGACCCTCCTGCATGTTATTTTCGACCATCCTATGTGTTACTTTAGACCCTCCTGTGTGTTACTCTGCTTCAACCCTCCAGTGTGTACACTTTAACCCTCCTTACTTTCAACACTCCTGAGTGTTACTTTCGACCCTCTTTTGTGTTACAGGAGTATGTTACTTTAACCCCTCCTGTGTGTTACTTTTGACACTCCAGCATGTTACTTTCGACCCTCCTGCGTGTTTCTTTTGACCCAGGGCCGTTAAATAGAGGGTGTGCGCATGATGTCACAGAACGGATTTATGGTACCGAAGTGGCAGAAAGAGGAGCAGCAGTGTTACCTCAAAACAGTTAAAACACAAACAACACATTGAAAATGGGAAAGAGCTGGAACACTGGTTCTTTAGTAAGCAGTTAGGATCACTGTTGAGTCCGACTGCCTTTAATTTGAGCAAATAATCACTTGTTTTACTTCAAGTTTGCTAAACGCAGCCATGGTAACAGATGTTTTGCCACTCTGTCCAGCGTGTTCCGGAAGCAGAAGTGACATCAACGCCTACCCTCTATAAGAGAGTTATGACACTTCCATTGACTTCCATTGGAACTTTGGAATGCGAAAGTAACGTGCGTCACAGGGCAGCAGATAGTTCCAAACACTGGATAGTTCCAGCACTGAGCCCTGTTCATTTCAGTGTTTCTGAAGTACGCTGCCTGGTTAGTTGATGAAATTACTACAATTTTAACTGCCTGGTAAGTTGATGAAATTACTACTATTTTAACCCTCCTTACTTTCAACACTCCTGTGTGTTACTTTTGAACCACCTGCATGTTACTTTCGACCCCTGTGTGTTACTTTCAACCCTCCAGTGTGTAAATTTTAACCCTCCTTACTTTCAACACTCCTGCGTGTTACTTTATCCCTCATGTGTGTTATTTTCAACCCTCCATGTGTTACTTTTAACCCTCCTGTATGTTACCCTCTTTACAAACTCCTGTGTTTACTTAGACCCTCCTGTGGTTAGTTTCGACCCTCTTTTGTGTTATAGGAGTGTGTTACTTTAGACCCTCCTGTGTGTTACGTTTGAACCTCCTGCATGTTACTTTTGACCCCTGTTTCTTACTTTCAACCCCCCAGTGTGTAAATTTTAACCCTCCTTACTTTCAACACTCCTGTTGTTACTTTTGACCCTCCTGGGTGTTACTTTAGACCCTCCTGTGTGTTACTTTAGACCCTCCTGCATGTTATTTTCTATCGTCCTGTGTGTTACTTTTGACCCTCCTGTGTGTTACTCTTCTTCAACCCTCCTGACTTTAGACCCTTCAGTGTGTAAATTTTAACCCTCCTTACTTTCAACATTCCTGTGTGTTACTTTCGACCCTCTTTTGTGTTACAGGAGTGTGTTACTTTAAACCCTCATGTGTGTTATTTTCAACCCTCCATTGTGTTACTTTTAACCCTCCTGTATGTTACCCTCTTTACAACCTCCTGTGTGTTACTTTAGACCCTCCTGTGGGTTAGTTTCGACCCTCTTTTGTGTTATAGGAGTGTGTTACTTTAGACCCTCCGTGTGTTACGTTTGAACCTCCTGCATGTTACTTTTGACCCCTGTTTCTTACTTTCAACCCCCCAGTGTTAAATTTTAACCCTCCTTACTTTCAACACTCCTGTGTGTTACTTTTGACCTTCCTGTGTGTTACTTTAGACCCTCCTGTGTTTACTTTAGACCCTCCTGCATGTTATTTTCTATCGTCCTGTGTGTTACTTTTGACCCTCCTGTGGTTACTCTTCTTCAACCCTCCTGACTTTAGACCCTTCAGTGTGTAAATTTTAACCCTCCTTACTTTCAACATTCCTGTGTGTTACTTTCGGCCCTCTTTTGTGTGTACAGGAGTGTGTTACTTTAACCCTCCTGTGTGTTACTTTTGACCCTCCTGTGTGTTACTTTTGACCCTCCTTTGTTTTATCCTCCTTCAATACTCCAATGTTTTACTTTAGACTCTCCTTTGTGTTACTTTAGTCCGTCCTGCATGTTACTTTTGACCCTCCTGATTGTTACCTTAAACCCTCCTGTGTGTTACTCTCCTTCAACCCTCCTGTGTGTTACTTTAGACCCTCCTGCATGTTATTTTCGACCATCCTAGTGTTTACTTTAGACCCTCCTGTGTGTTACTCTGCTTCAACCCTCCAGTGTGTACACTTTAACCCTCCTTACTTTCAACACTCCTGAGTGTTACTTTCGACCCTCTTTTGTGTTACAGGAGTATGTTACTTTAACCCCTCCTGTGTGTTACTTTTGACACTCCAGCATGTTACTTTCGACCCTCCCGCGTGTTTTCTTTTGACCCAGGGCTGTTAAATAGAGGGTGTGCGCATGATGTCACAGAACGGATTTATGGTACCGAAGTGGCAGAAAGATGAGCAGCAGTGTTACCTCAAAACAGCTAAAACACAACAACACATTGAAAATGGGAAAGAGCTGGAACACTGGTTCTTTAGCAAGCAGTTAGGATCACTGTTGAGTCCGACTGCCTTTAATTTGAGCAAATAATCACTTGTTTTACTTCAAGTTTGCTAAACGCAGCCATGGTAACAGATGTTTTGCCACTCTGTCCAGCGTGTTCCGGAAGCAGAAGTGACATCAACGCCTACCCTCTATAAGAGAGTTATGACACTTCCATTGACTTCCATTGGAACTTTGGAATGCGAAAGTAACGTGCGTCACAGGGCAGCAGATAGTTCCAAACACTGGATAGTTCCAGCACTGAGCCCTGTTCATTTCAGTGTTTCTGAAGTACGCTGCCTGGTAAGTTGATGAAATTACTGCATTTGTTTACATTGTAACTCCTTAGCTGTCCTCTCATGAATCTTGTTAATAGTGCTATTTTATGTAGCCAGCTTTAGTCATGGTTTATCAGAAGATATTAACTGTAAGATTATGTGTTACTTTTGACCCTCCTGCGTGGTACTTTTGACCCTCCTGTGTGTTACTTTCAACCTTCCTGTGTGTTACCCTCTTTACACCCTCCTGTGTGTTACTTTCAACCTTCCTGTGTGTTACTTTTGACCCTCCTGTGTGTTACTCTTCTTCAACCCTCCTGACTTTAGACCCTCCAGTGTGTAAATTTTAACCCCTCCTTACTTTCAACATTCCTGCGTTTACTTTCGACCCTCTTTTGTGTTACAAGACTGTGTTACTATTGACCCTCCTGTGTTTTACTTTTGAACCTCCTGCATGTTACTTTCGACCCCTGTGTGTTACTTTCAACCCTCCAGTGTGTAAATTTTAACCTTCCTTACTTTCAACACTCCCGTGTGTTGCTTTCAACCCTCAGTGTATTATTTTGCTTCAACCCTCCAGTGTTATTTTAACCCTCCTGTATGTTACCCTCTTTACACCCTCCTGTGTGTTACTTTTGAAACTCCTGCATGTTACTTTCGCCCCTGTGTGTTACTTTCAACCCTCCAGTGTGTAAATTTTAACCCTCCTTACTTTCAACACTCCTGCGTGTTACTTTATTCCCTCATGTGTGTTATTTTCAACCCTCCATTGTGTTACTTTTAACCCTCCTGTATGTTACCCTCTTTACAAACTCCTGTGTGTTACTTTAGACCCTCCTGTGGGTTAGTTTCGACCCTCTTTGTGTTATAGGAGTGTGTTACTTTAGACCCTCCTGTGTGTTACGTTTGAACCTCCTGCATGTTACTTTTGACCCCTGTTCTTACTTTCAACCCCCCAGTGTGTAAATTTTAACCCTCCTTACTTTCAACACTCCTGTGTGTTACTTTTGACCCTCCTGGTGTTACTTTAGACCCTCCTGTGTGTTACTTTAGACCCTCCTGCATGTTATTTTCTATCGTCCTGTGTGTTACTTTTGACCCTCCTGTGTGTTACTCTTCTTCACCCTCCTGACTTTAGACCTTCAGTGTGTAAATTTTAACCCTCCTTACTTTCAACATTCCTGTGTGTTCTTTCGACCCTCTTTTGTGTTACAGGAGTGTGTTACTTTAAACCCTCATGTGTGTTATTTTCAACCCTCCATTGTGTTACTTTTAACCCTCCTGTATGTTACCCTCTTTACAACCTCCTGTGTGTTACTTTAGACCCTCCTGTGGGTTAGTTTCGACCCTCTTTTGTGTTATAGGAGTGTGTTACTTAGACCCTCCTGTGTGTTACGTTTGAACCTCCTGCTGTTACTTTTGACCCCTGTTTCTTACTTTCAACCCCCCGTGTGTAATTTTAACCCTCCTTACTTTCAACACTCCTGTGTGTTACTTTGACCCTCCTGGGTGTTACTTTAGACCCTCCTGTGTGTTACTTTAGACCCTCCTGCATGTTATTTTCTATCGTCCTGTGGTTACTTTTGACCCTCCTGTGTGTTACTCTTCTTCAACCCTCCTGACTTTAGACCCTTCAGTGTGTAAATTTTAACCCTCCTTACTTTCAACATTCCTGTGTGTTA
>NW_024044137.1:0-11740 GCF_014851395.1 Micropterus salmoides
AGCTTTGTAAGTCGTTGCCAGCTCTTTTTCCCCTCTCCCTAACTCAGCCATGCCGTGTGTGACCTCTGGATGGCCCCACGGGGGCGGGGACACTCTTACCCAGCCCAAATCCCTCACCTTAACCTCAGTACTCACCGTGACTCACTGGAAACCTCAATTAGAAAAGCCTCAAGCAGAAGATCAGTCAAACCTAAAGAAAAAGGAAACTTAAAGATGCCACTCTGTAAAGCCTGATGAAGGACAAATAGTTCTCCGAAACGTTGCAACAAGGCAGAGTGAAGCAGGACCAAATAGGCCTGGATTAATAGGAAAATTCATCGTAAGACATCCAAGTAGGATGCAGAAATTACAAGGATTCGTGAAGTCCAATTTTTTGACAAAGCAAAGGTAATGCACTTTTGTTTTTTACCAGGGAAATGTGGGAAATGCTTAAACATCAAACAAGCAGGGAGTGTTTTTGCCTTTCTGGGGTCGCTGGAGGCGCATCACAGGACAGTGCACCAGACTGGCTAACGCAGAGCTTTGTAAGTCGTTGGCCAGCTCTTTTTCCCCTCCCCTAACTCAGCCAGTGCCGTGTGTGACCTCTGGATGGCCCCACGGGGGGCGGGGACACTCTTACCCAGCCCAAATCCCTCACCTTAACCTCAGTACTCACCGTGACTCACTGGAAACCTCAATTAGAAAAGCCTCAAGCAGAAGATCAGTCAAACCTAAAGAAAAAGGAAACTTAAAGATGCCACTCTGTAAAGCCTGATGAAGGACAAATAGTTCTCCGAAACGTTGCAACAAGGCAGAGTGAAGCAGGACCAAATAGGCCTGGATTAATAGGAAAATTCATCGTAAGACATCCAAGTAGGATGCAGAAATACAAGGATTCGTGAAGTCCAATTTTTTGACAAATGCAAAGGTAATGCACTTTTGTTTTTTACCAGGGAAATGTGGGAAATGCTTAAAACATCAACAAGCAGGGAGTGTTTTTGCCTTTCTGGGGTCGCTGGAGGCGCATCACAGGACAGTGCACCAGACTGGCTAACGCAGAGCTTTGTAAGTCGTTGGCCAGCTCTTTTTCCCCTCTCCCTAACTCAGCCAGTGCCGTGTGTGACCTCTGGATGGCCCCACGGGGGGCGGGACACTCTTACCCAGCCCAAATCCCTCACCTTAACCTCAGTACTCACCGTGACTCACTGGAAACCTCAATTAGAAAAGCCTCAAGCAGAAGATCAGTCAAACCTAAAGAAAAAGGAAACTTAAAGATGCCACTCTGTAAAGCCTGATGAAGGACAAATAGTTCTCCGAAACGTTGCAACAAGGCAGAGTGAAGCAGGACCAAATAGGCCTGGATTAATAGGAAAATTCATCGTAAGACATCCAAGTAGGATGCAGAAATTACAAGGATTCGTGAAGTCCAATTTTTTGAACAAAGCAAAGGTAATGCACTTTTGTTTTTTACCAGGGGAAATGTGGGAAATGCTTAAAACATCAAACAAGCAGGGAGTGTTTTTGCCTTTCTGGGGTCGCTGGAGGCGCATCACAGGACAGTGCACCAGACTGGCTAACGCAGAGCTTTGTAAGTCGTTGGCCAGCTCTTTTTCCCCTCTCCCTAACTCAGCCAGTGCCGTGTGTGACCTCTGGATGGCCCCACGGGGGGCGGGGACACTCTTACCCAGCCCAAATCCCTCACCTTAACCTCAGTACTCACCGTGACTCACTGGAAACCTCAATTAGAAAAGCCTCAAGCAGAAGATCAGTCAAACCTAAAGAAAAAGGAAACTTAAAGATGCCACTCTGTAAAGCCTGATGAAGGACAAATAGTTCTCCGAAACGTTGCAACAAGGCAGAGTGAAGCAGGACCAAACAGGCCTGGATTAATAGGAAAATTCATCGTAAGACATCCAAGTAGGATGCAGAAATTACAAGGATTCGTGAAGTCCAATTTTTTGACCAAATGCAAAGGTAATGCACTTTTGTTTTTTACCATGGGAAATGTGGGAAATGCTTAAAACATCAAACAAGCAGGGAGTGTTTTTGCCTTTCTGGGGTCGCTGGAGGCGCATCACAGGACAGTGCACCAGACTGGCTAACGCAGAGCTTTGTAAGTCGTTGGCCAGCTCTTTTTCCCCTCTCCCTAACTCAGCCAGTGCCGTGTGTGACCTCTGGATGGCCCCACGGGGGGCGGGGACACTCTTACCCAGCCCAAATCCCTCACCTTAACCTCAGTACTCACCGTGACTCACTGGAAACCTCAATTAGAAAAGCCTCAAGCAGAAGATCAGTCAAACCTAAAGAAAAAGGAAACTTAAAGATGCCACTCTGTAAAGCCTGATGAAGGACAAATAGTTCTCCGAAACGTTGCAACAAGGCAGAGTGAAGCAGGACCAAATAGGCCTGGATTAATAGGAAAATTCATCGTAAGACATCCAAGTAGGATGCAGAAATTACAAGGATTCGTGAAGTCCAATTTTTTGACCAAATGCAAAGGTAATGCACTTTTGTTTTTTACCAGGGAAATGTGGGAAATGCTTAAAACATCAAACAAGCAGGGAGTGTTTTTGCCTTTCTGGGGTCGCTGGAGGCGCATCACAGGACAGTGCACCAGACTGGCTAACGCAGAGCTTTGTAAGTCGTTGGCCAGCTCTTTTTCCCCTCTCCCTAACTCAGCCAGTGCCGTGTGTGACCTCTGGATGGCCCCACGGGGGGCGGGGACACTCTTACCCAGCCCAAATCCCTCACCTTAACCTCAGTACTCACCGTGACTCACTGGAAACCTCAATTAGAAAAGCCTCAAGCAGAAGATCAGTCAAACCTAAAGAAAAAGGAAACTTAAAGATGCCACTCTGTAAAGCCTGATGAAGGACAAATAGTTCTCCGAAACGTTGCAACAAGGCAGAGTGAAGCAGGACCAAATAGGCCTGGATTAATAGGAAAATTCATCGTAAGACATCCAAGTAGGATGCAGAAATTACAAGGATTCGTGAAGTCCAATTTTTTGACCAAATGCAAAGGTAATGCACTTTTGTTTTTTACCAGGGAAATGTGGGAAATGCTTAAAACATCAAACAAGCAGGGAGTGTTTTTGCCTTTCTGGGGTCGCTGGAGGCGCATCACAGGACAGTGCACCAGACTGGCTAACGCAGAGCTTTGTAAGTCGTTGGCCAGCTCTTTTTCCCCTCTCCCTAACTCAGCCAGTGCCGTGTGTGACCTCTGGATGGCCCCACGGGGGGCGGGGACACTCTTACCCAGCCCAAATCCCTCACCTTAACCTCAGTACTCACCGTGACTCACTGGAAACCTCAATTAGAAAAGCCTCAAGCAGAAGATCAGTCAAACCTAAAGAAAAAGGAAACTTAAAGATGCCACTCTGTAAAGCCTGATGAAGGACAAATAGTTCTCCGAAACGTTGCAACAAGGCAGAGTGAAGCAGGACCAAATAGGCCTGGATTAATAGGAAAATTCATCGTAAGACATCCAAGTAGGATGCAGAAATTACAAGGATTCGTGAAGTCCAATTTTTTGACCAAATGCAAAGGTAATGCACTTTTGTTTTTTACCAGGGAAATGTGGGAAATGCTTAAAACATCAAACAAGCAGGGAGTGTTTTTGCCTTTCTGGGGTCGCTGGAGGCGCATCACAGGACAGTGCACCAGACTGGCTAACGCAGAGCTTTGTAAGTCGTTGGCCAGCTCTTTTTCCCCTCTCCCTAACTCAGCCAGTGCCGTGTGTGACCTCTGGATGGCCCCACGGGGGGCGGGGACACTCTTACCCAGCCCAAATCCCTCACCTTAACCTCAGTACTCACCGTGACTCACTGGAAACCTCAATTAGAAAAGCCTCAAGCAGAAGATCAGTCAAACCTAAAGAAAAAGGAAACTTAAAGATGCCACTCTGTAAAGCCTGATGAAGGACAAATAGTTCTCCGAAACGTTGCAACAAGGCAGAGTGAAGCAGGACCAAATAGGCCTGGATTAATAGGAAAATTCATCGTAAGACATCCAAGTAGGATGCAGAAATTACAAGGATTCGTGAAGTCCAATTTTTTGACCAAAGCAAAGGTAATGCACTTTTGTTTTTTACCAGGGGAAATGTGGGAAATGCTTAAAACATCAAACAAGCAGGGAGTGTTTTTGCCTTTCTGGGGTCGCTGGAGGCGCATCACAGGACAGTGCACCAGACTGGCTAACGCAGAGCTTTGTAAGTCGTTGGCCAGCTCTTTTTCCCCTCTCCCTAACTCAGCCAGTGCCGTGTGTGACCTCTGGATGGCCCCACGGGGGGCGGGGACACTCTTACCCAGCCCAAATCCCTCACCTTAACCTCAGTACTCACCGTGACTCACTGGAAACCTCAATTAGAAAAGCCTCAAGCAGAAGATCAGTCAAACCTAAAGAAAAAGGAAACTTAAAGATGCCACTCTGTAAAGCCTGATGAAGGACAAATAGTTCTCCGAAACGTTGCAACAAGGCAGAGTGAAGCAGGACCAAATAGGCCTGGATTAATAGGAAAATTCATCGTAAGACATCCAAGTAGGATGCAGAAATTACAAGGATTCGTGAAGTCCAATTTTTTGACCAAATGCAAAGGTAATGCACTTTTGTTTTTTACCAGGGGAAATGTGGGAAATGCTTAAAACATCAAACAAGCAGGGAGTGTTTTTGCCTTTCTGGGGTCGCTGGAGGCGCATCACAGGACAGTGCACCAGACTGGCTAACGCAGAGCTTTGTAAGTCGTTGGCCAGCTCTTTTTCCCCTCTCCCTAACTCAGCCAGTGCCGTGTGTGACCTCTGGATGGCCCCACGGGGGGCGGGGACACTCTTACCCAGCCCAAATCCCTCACCTTAACCTCAGTACTCACCGTGACTCACTGGAAACCTCAATTAGAAAAGCCTCAAGCAGAAGATCAGTCAAACCTAAAGAAAAAGGAAACTTAAAGATGCCACTCTGTAAAGCCTGATGAAGGACAAATAGTTCTCCGAAACGTTGCAACAAGGCAGAGTGAAGCAGGACCAAATAGGCCTGGATTAATAGGAAAATTCATCGTAAGACATCCAAGTAGGATGCAGAAATTACAAGGATTCGTGAAGTCCAATTTTTTGAACAAAGGCAAAGGTAATGCACTTTTGTTTTTTACCAGGGGAAATGTGGGAAATGCTTAAAACATCAAACAAGCAGGGAGTGTTTTTGCCTTTCTGGGGTCGCTGGAGGCGCATCACAGGACAGTGCACCAGACTGGCTAACGCAGAGCTTTGTAAGTCGTTGGCCAGCTCTTTTTCCCCTCTCCCTAACCCTAACCCTAACCCTAACCCTAACCCCTAACCCTAACCCCCCTAACCCCTAACCCTTACCATGGGAAATGTGGGAAATGCTTAAAACATCAAACAAGCAGGGAGTGTTTTTGCCTTTCTGGGGTCGCTGGAGGCGCATCACAGGACAGTGCACCAGACTGGCTAACGCAGAGCTTTGTAAGTCGTTGGCCAGCTCTTTTTCCCCTCTCCCTAACTCAGCCAGTGCCGTGTGTGACCTCTGGATGGCCCCACGGGGCGGGGACACTCTTACCCAGCCCAAATCCCTCACCTTAACCTCAGTACTCACCGTGACTCACTGGAAACCTCAATTAGAAAAGCCTCAAGCAGAAGATCAGTCAAACCTAAAGAAAAGGAAACTTAAAGATGCCACTCTGTAAAGCCTGATGAAGGACAATAGTTCTCCGAAACGTTGCAACAAGGCAGAGTGAAGCAGGACCAAATAGGCCTGGATTAATAGGAAAACTCATCGTAAGACATCCAAGTAGGATGCAGAAATCAAAGGATTCGTGAAGTCCAATTTTTTGACCAAATGCAAAGGTAATGCACTTTTGTTTTTTTACCATGGGAAATGTGGGAAATGCTTAAAACATCAAACAAGCAGGGAGTGTTTTTGCCTTTCTGGGGTCGCTGGAGGCGCATCACAGGACAGTGCACCAGACTGGCTAACGCAGAGCTTTGTAAGTCGTTGGCCAGCTCTTTTTCCCCTCTCCCTAACTCAGCCAGTGCCGTGTGTGACCTCTGGATGGCCCCACGGGGGGCGGGGACACTCTTACCCAGCCCAATCCCTCACCTTAACCTCAGTACTCACCGTGACTCACTGGAACCTCAATTAGAAAAGCCTCAAGCAGAAGATCAGTCAAACCTAAAGAAAAGGAAACTTAAAGATGCCACTCTGTAAAGCCTGATGAAGGACAAATAGTTCTCCGAAACGTTGCAACAAGCAGAGTGAAGCAGGACCAAATAGGCCTGGATTAATAGGAAACTCATCGTAAGACATCCAAGTAGGATGCAGAAATCAAAGGATTCGTGAAGTCCAATTTTTTGACCAAATGCAAAGGTAATGCACTTTTGTTTTTTTACCATGGGAAATGTGGGAAATGCTTAAAACATCAAACAAGCAGGGAGTGTTTTTGCCTTTCTGGGGTCGCTGGAGGCGCATCACAGGACAGTGCACCAGACTGGCTAACGCAGAGCTTTGTAAGTCGTTGGCCAGCTCTTTTTCCCCTCTCCCTAACCCTAACCCTAACCCTTTTGTCATTTATTATGGGAAATGTGGGAAATGCTTCAAAACTCAAACAAGGAGGGAGTGTTTTTGCCTTTCTGGGGACTCTGGAGGCGCATCACAGGACAGTGCACCAGACTGGCTAACGCAGAGCTTTGTAAGACGTTAGCCAGCTCTTTTTCCCTTCCCCTAACCCTAACCCTTGACTGCTTCATACAGCTGTCTCGCGGTCTCCCGGGGGCTGTCACGGGGATCTCCTTTCTGCCACATCTTATTAGCTCATCTCATCCAGGTCGTGGTTAAGGTCACTTGACTGCTTCATACAGCTGGCTCGCGGTCTCCCGGGGGCTGTCATAGGAATCTCCTTCCTGCCACGTCTCATCTCTTCCTGGATGTGTTGACGGTCGCTTGACTGCTTCATACAGCTGGCTCGCGGTCTCCCGGGGGCTGTCATAGGGATCTCCTTTCTGCCACATCTCATCCTGACCTTCAGTAGGCTCTTTTGGCCAGCATTCATGGCTTCTATCGCCTTACCGGTGGGTTTTTTCTAAACCTAACCATTACAACATAATGCCTAAACCCAACCAATTTCAATTCTCTTCTAACTTTTCTCCGCTGGGTAGGTGCACACAGCTGGGAGGGCCTAGAGATACTTGCGCCGGCCAGTGCATTGCCTTTGGCCTCCTACTCCAAACCGTGTTAGTCGGCGGACAGCACGGGGGAGGTCATCGAGATAGAATAATACACCCTAACCCTAACCCGTGTGTGACCTCTGGATGGCCCCACGGGGGGCGGGGACACTCTTACCCAGCCCAAATCCCTCACCTTAACCTCAGTACTTACCGTGACTCACTGAAAACCTCAATTGGAAAAGCCTCAAGCAGAAGATCCTGGAAACCTAAAATAGAAAGCCTCAAGTGGAAGTTAAAAAGGAAAATATTGACCGTGTTCGAACCTCATTCAAGTGAAACCTAAAGAAAAAGGAAACTTAAAGATGCCACTCTGTAAAGCCTGATGAAGGACAAATAGTTCTCCGAAACGTTGCAACAAGGCAGAGTGAAGCAGGACCAAGTAGGCCTGGATTAATAGGACAGGAAGATAGGAAAATTCTCGTAAGACATCCAAGTAGGATGCAGACATTAAAGGATTCGTGAAGTCCAATTTTTTGAACAAAGGCAAAGGTAATGCACTTTTGTCTTTTATTATGGGAAATGTGGGAAATGCTTAAAACTCAAACAAGGAGCGAGTGTTTTTGCCTTTCTGGGGTCTCTGGAGGCGCATCACAGGACAGTGCACCAGACTGGCTAACGCAGAGCTTTGTAAGTCGTTAGCCAGCTCTTTTTCCCCTTCCCCTAACCAGCCAGTGCCGTGTGTGACCTCTGGATGGCCCCACGGGGGGCGGGGACACTCTTACCCAGCCCAAATCCCTCACCTTAACCTCAGTACTTACCGTGACTCACTGAAAACCTCAATTGGAAAAGCCTCAAGCAGAAGATCCTGGAAACCTAAAATAGAAAGCCTCAAGTGGAAGTTAAAAAGGAAAATATTGACCGTGTTCGAACCTCATTCAAGTGAAACCTAAAGAAAAAGGAAACTTAAAGATGCCACTCTGTAAAGCCTGATGAAGGACAAATAGTTCTCCGAAACGTTGCAACAAGGCAGAGTGAAGCAGGACCAAGTAGGCCTGGATTAATAGGACAGGAAGATAGGAAAATTCTCGTAAGACATCCAAGTAGGATGCAGACATTAAAGGATTCGTGAAGTCCAATTTTTTGAACAAAGGCAAAGGTAATGCACTTTTGTCTTTTATTATGGGAAATGTGGGAAATGCTTAAAACTCAAACAAGGAGGGAGTGTTTTTGCCTTTCTGGGGTCTCTGGAGGCGCATCACAGGACAGTGCACCAGACTGGCTAACGCAGAGCTTTGTAAGTCGTTAGCCAGCTCTTTTTCCCCTTCCCCTAACCCCTAACCCTAAAAAAGGATGCTGTAATAACGTTATGATAACTAATAACAATGTAATATCACTGTAATAACGCTGTAATAATGCTGTAATAATGCTATGATAACTAATAACAATGTAATAACGCTGTAATGACGCTGTAATGACGCTGTAACAATACTGTAATAATGCTGTAATAACACTGTAATAAAACAGTAATAACGCTTTAACAATGCTGTAATAACGCTATGATAACTAATAACAATGTAATAACACTGTAATAAGGCTGTAATAACGCTATGATAACTAATAACAATGTAATAACACTGTAATAATGCTGTAATAACGCTGTAATAAAGAAGGAAGTAAGGAAAAGAAGAAGGAAGTGAGGAAGAAAAATAGGAAGTGAGGAAGGAAAGGAGGAAATAAGAAAAGGAAGTACACTTACTCACTTACTGTAATAACTAATACAACTAATAAACATTTAATAACACTGTAATAACGCTGTAATAACGCTATGATAACTAATAACACTGTAATAATGCTGTAATCACGCTGTAATAAAGAAGGAAGTAAGGAAGAAAAGGATGAAATGAATAAGTAAAAGAGGAAAGGAAGAAGTAGGGAAGGAAGAAATTAGGAAACAAATTAGGTAGTGAGGAAATAAAGGAGAAGTAAGAAAGAGAAGGAGAGAGTGAGGATGAAAAATAGGAAGTGAGGAAGGAAAGGAGGAAGTAACAAAGGAAGAAATGAAAAAGGAAAAGAACCAAAGAGGAAAGAAGGAATGAAGTAAGGAAAGAAGGAAAAAGGAAAAGAAGAAGGAAGTGAGGAAGAAAAATAGGAAGTGAGGAAGGAAAGGAGGAAGTAAGAAAAGGAAGAAATGAAAAGGAAGAGCCAAAGAGGAACTAAGGAAAGGAAGTAAGGAAGAAGGAAGAAAGGAAAAGAATGGCGAAGTGAGGAAGTACCGAAGGGAAGCAGGAAGTGAATAAGTAAAATAGGAAGTGAGGAAGGAAAGGAGGAAGCAAAAAAGGAAGTAAGAAAAGAAGGAAGGAAGGAAGAGAAAGAAGTGAGGAAGAAAATAGGAAGTAAGGAAGGAAAGGAGGAGTAAGAAAAGGAAGAAATGAAAAAGAAAAGAGCCAAAGAGGAAAGAAAGAAAAGTAAGGAAGAAGGAAAAAAGGAAAAGAATGGCGAAGTGAGGAAGTACCGAAGGGAAGCAGGAAGTGAATAAGTAAATAAGAAGTGAGGAAGGAAAGGAGGAAGCAAAAAAAGGAAGTAAGAAAAGAAGGAAGGAAGGAAGAGAAGAAGGAAGTGAGGAAGAAAAATAGGAAGTGAGGAAGGAAAGGAGGAAGTAAGAAAAGGAAGAAATGAAAAAAGAAAAGAGCCAAAGAGGAAAGAAGGAAAGGAAGTAAGGAAAGAAGGAAGAAAGGAAAAGAATGGGGAAGTGATGAAGTACCGAAGGGAAGCAGGAAGTGAATAAGTAAAATAGGAAGTGAGGAAGGAAAGGAGGAAGCAAAAAAAGGAAGTAAGAAAAGAAGGAAGGAAGGAAGAAGAAGGAAGTGAGGAAGAAAAAGAGGAAGTGAGGAAGGAAAGGAGGAAGTAAGAAAGGAAGTACACTTACTCACTTACTGTAATAACTAATAAAACTAATAAACATTTAATAACACTGTAATAACTAGAAGACTTTAATATCGCTGCAATAACTAAAAATATTTTAAAAACGCTGTAATAACACTGTAACAATACTGTAATAATGTTGTAATAACACTGTAATAAAACTGTAATAATGCTGTAATAACACTGTAATAAAACTGTAATAACGCTGTAATAATGCTGTAATAACGCTATGATAACTAATAACAATGTAATAACACTGTAATAATGCTGTAATAACGCTATGATAATGCTGTAATAACGCTGTAATAAAGAAGGAAGTAGGGAAGAAAAGGATGAAATGAATAAGTAAGAGAGGAAAGGAAGAAGTAAGGAAGGAAAGGAAGAAATTAGGAAACAAATTAGGTAGTAAGGAAATAAAGGAGGAAGTAAGAAAGAGAAGGAGAGAGTGAGGATGAAAAATAGGAAGTAAGGAAGGAAAGGAGGAAGTAAGGAAGAGAAGGAGGAAGTGAGGAAGAAAAATAGGAAGTGAGGAAGGAAAGGAGGAAGTAAGAAAAGGAAGAAATGAAAAAGGAAAAGAACCAAAGAGGAAATAAGGAAATGAAGTAAGGAAAGAAGGAAAAAAGGAAAAGAAGAAGGAAGTGAGGAAGAAAAATAGGAAGTGAGGAAGAAAGGAGGAAGTAAGAAAAGGAAGAAATGAAAAAGAAAAGAGCCAAAGAGGAAAGAAAGAAAGGAAGTAAGGAAAGAAGGAAAAAAGGAAAAGAATGGCGAAGTGAGGAAGTTCCGAAGGGAAGAAGGAAGTGAATAAGTAAAATAAGGAAGGAAGGAAAGGAGGAAGCAAAAAAAGGAAGTAAGAAAAGAAGGAAGGAAGGAAGAGAAGAAGGAAGTGAGGAAGAAAAACAGGAAGTGAGGAAGGAAAGGAGGAAGTAAGAAAAGGAAGTACACTTAGTCACTTACTGTAATAACTAATAAAACTAATAAACATTTAATAACACTGTAATAACTAGAAGACTTAAATATCGCTGCAATAACTAAAATATTTTAAAAACGCTGTAATAACACTGTAACAATACTGTAATAATCTTGTAATAACACTGTAATAAAACTGTAATAATGCTGTAATAACACTGTAATAACGCTATGATAACTAATAACAATGTAATAACACTGTAATAACGCTGTAATGACGCTGTAACAATACTGTAATAAAGCTGTAATAATACTGTAATAAAACAGTAATAACGCTTTAACAATGATGTAATAACGCTATGATAACTAATAACAATGTAATAACACTGTAATAATGCTGTAATACCGCTATGATAATGCTGTAATAACGCTGTAATAAAGAAGGAAGTAAGGAAGAAAAGGATGAAATGAATAAGTAAAAGAGGAAAGGAAGAAGTAGGGAAGGAAAGGAAGAAATTAGGAAACAAATTAGGTAGTGAGGAAATAAAGGAGGAAGTAAGAAAGAGAAGGAGAGAGTGAGGATGAAAAAGGAAGTAAGGAAGGAAAGGGAAGTAAGGAAGAGAAGGAGAAGGAGGAAGAAAAATAGGAAGTGAGGAAGGAAAGGAGGAAGTAAGAAAAGGAAGAAATGAAAAAGGAAAAGAACCAAAGAGGAAATAAGGAAATGAAGTAAGGAAAGAAGGAAAAAAAGGAAAAGAAGAAGGA
>NW_024044138.1:0-8219 GCF_014851395.1 Micropterus salmoides
TTTCCCCTTTCTGGTAGTCTTGTGTTCTGTCTTCTCCTCTCTCTCCCTACTTCCTGCAGGTTTCTGGCTCTGGAGCTGTGGAGTCTGGATCTGTGGTTGCGGGTCACCTGCTGCCCCGTGTTCCTGCTCGAACCCTCTGCTGCAACGACTATTGTTACTAGTCCTATTATTAATTGTTATTATAATCATTAACACTACTATAAATATCTGTACCATTATTTATTCAGTCTATACCCATTTCCTTTTCTGTCAGTACCTCTGTTTGTATATTGTGTAGGTTGCTGGATGTAATTTGTTTATCATAATATATATCCTGCACGTTGATTCAGAGAAATCTCCAACCTGCTAATTAGTGCAAAGCGAGGACTTCAAAGGAATCTAACGCTGAATCATATGAAAAATGAAAGAATAAAACAGTTAATTTCCTGCATCAATTTACAGTGGGATATTTTTTATTGACAAAATTCAGGTGAGTCAGCCCACATGCAGCCATCCCTCTGTCTTGTGTTTGGGGAAGTAACCTCTTCAAATGTTCATGTGGTACCTCAAAGATAAATGAATTCATTTTATTTCAGTTATAAACTCCTGGACTTCAGTGCTCCTGTTTTTCAGCAGGTTGTCTGCACATTCAGAATCCCTCTCACATGTGGAGAAAAACGTATTACGAGCAGGGCTGGACTAAAAATCAGCCCACCAAAATCGGTCTGACACCCCTCACCAATACACCATGCTTCCATATAACATGTGTAATATTCCCCCAAACCAGATGAGTGGTATGTGCCGTAGATAAGTGTACTCATTCAAACTAATTTACTGACTCCATGGTGATCAGAGGTGGCCATGGAGTAGACAACCCAATACAAATAGCCTACAGGTCATTTTCACAGCAGCGTGGGATTAGCCAACACGATGCTGACAAAATAACCTCACCTCAGCCGTTAGAACAGTTAGCCAAAGATAAAACTGCATTAGGAAACTGTGCTAGCTACAAAAACAATGTCATATAACAACGTTATGGTTATGTTATTATCATTGACCTTAATCGAACTGATCATCATCATTGTCACTACGGCATGACACACACCCAGGGGCGTCACTTCATGTTGAAAAGTGGTGGGGACACTTTTGTTATGGCCCGGCTCAGAGGCCACAACAAATAGAGGAGTCCATACCAAGGGATTACCAGAAAAGGATGTTTATTAACAAAACGAATATAACAAATAATTTTAAAGCTTAACAAATGTGGTTGGCAAAACATGGGGCCAGATTAACTAAATAAACGGAAGCACAACAACGCAACACGCCGTGGTGCTGGGGACCAGGAAAAAGCAAACAATAATAATAATAATAATAATCCTTATTTGTAGAGCACTTTTCAAAAACAAGTTACAAAGTGCTTTAACAAGTGTAAAGAATAATACAAAAAAAACAAGATAAGAGCATGAAAGTTTAATATAAAAAAGTATGTTTTAAGAAGGGACTTAAAAGAGTTCACTGACTCAGCCGACCTGATTTCCTCGGGCAGGCTGTTCCAGAGCCTCGGGGCCCTGACAGCAAACGCTCTGTCCATTTAGTTTTGGGGACAGGAGGTCAAGGCCTGCAACAATCAGGAAGGGGGGACTTTATGCAATCTGGAGACAGTGGCCAGCTGCCTCTGATCTGCCTGATGGCCTCAGCTCCACTCCACCAGGAAGTTCACCCTGCAACAAACACAGACAGACACACACACAAACAACCTGGCAGAGGCCCTCGGGCCGTCACACTTTCTACGTCTATTACATATATTTTATTCCAAATTTCTTTATTGAAACTTTTGCGTAGGCTTGAACAGGGTGAAGCGGTAAAGGGCAGTAATAATGTTCATAGCCTGTTACTTACACACTAACAACATGTACCCACCCACCCAGCTCCCAAACATTCACACTACACACTCAGACGGACACAAACCTCAGATAGGTTGATAAATGTGCACAAGTGCTGTGAAAGAATAAATGGGAGGTACCATAGTGAATAAAAAATCTGAGGCCCCATCCACACTACTGCGTTTTCGTTTTAAAACGGAGACCTTGTGCTACGTTTGCACCTCCCGTCCAGAAAAAACAGCAAAAACGAAGACCTAAAATTGAGAAGTTTAGAAATGCTGCCGACCCCACTTTGCGTTTCAAAACTCCGGAGGGTGTTTTAGCGAAGACGGGCCAAACGGAGGACTTAAGAAACGATGATAAAGACGCTCACGCTCCGCTCTCTGATTGGAGCTTTTAAGCAGAAACACGGTGCTACTGACAGAGTTTATGAGTCGGTATTTTTATTACATTCAGTAACAGTCCGAGCTCGTTATTGGCACATGCCAAAAAAAAAAAATCTGGTATGATTCTTCGTCTGCATTTCTTTATTCTTTCGTCAAAACTTCTGTAACTACGGAAGAGAGCATCTGCTTCATGTTTGCACAGGCACGCGCAGGCCCAGTGTACCTGAACGGCCAATAGACATGCATAGATCAACTCTAAAACGCAGCTAAAATGCTGGTGTGGACGGAGATCGTATTCGTTTTAATTCTCCGTTTGTAAACTACAATGTAAAATAAATAAATTATAAAGAGATAACTAAAATGAGAATAAAGCAAAAAGAAACATAAGTTAGTGTATCAACATATGCCAGAAATCCATTTATCATGAGTGGGAGGCGTAGAATGGGTCCATTTAATAAGCAATCATTTTATGTGTGTGGGAGCTGTGCTGAAGAGGGCAATAAGGGGGTCAAAGTTTATGATTTGGCCTGACAGCTTGCTACATATTTCAAAAGTTGAGGTCCAGAAATCCTACAGTTGCGGGCAAAACAAACATGGCTGCAGTCAGTAGGTGACTGTTTACATCAATTGCATGAGTCTGATCTGTCAGGGTAGATTTTGGCTAAGACTACACCTGTTCATTTAGGCTTTCACACTGTCCTCGAGTCTCCCTCTTTGTGTCGGCTGCAGCTGTGCTACTTAGACCATGTTGTATTTCTGTATAACAGTTTGCTCTTCGTTCGTAAAATATGACGCTCTGCTGACAGTGGACTTCTTCACGTCTGTGATTGGTCATCTGCTGCTAACAACGCCTCTTTTATGTGAAGGCGCTCACGCCTGGATAGGGAAACCCTGGGTTGACTTACTGAGTTGATTTGTACTCCCTCCGTACTACACACCAGAAATGAACACATAATTAAATGTATATTAGAATAGGGTAAAATATTAAATGATATTATAAAACACAGGCCTTTATACAGTTATTTATAAACATATGTACATAGCCTACATGTTTACATCTAGGAAATAATTCTGCAGTCAGTTTTGAAAGAATCTAAACAGTAGCAACAAGATGATAACATGGTTTCATCTTATCATAAACACATTTGAGGAGTCCTTCCTGACTGTTTGAGCTCCAAGCATCATCGATGTAAACACGAGTCTACCTCCTCTCATCTTTTCTGTAGTCTTACTCTGACAGCTTGTAACAAGGTGCACCCATTGACTGCTTGATTGGGACAGTGATGAGCAGGTCTCTGTAAAGATGCGTACACATTGCTATGGCAATGACAGTTGCCTCACTGCCTGGCTACTGGCCGCCGTTTCCATTAGTGATTCTGCAGGTTATGCAAATCCAGCTGCGTAATTCCCTGTTAAGGATTGGTCCCTCTGGAACTGAGACAACCTACGTCCTGGTTGCTATTCGCTGCCATCTGTGATTGGTGTGTCTGTGATCTCACCAAACGTACCAATCAGGAATCTTCAATCAACCCAGCTGCATTGAATATTTGATCAGTTCATCTTGCTGTTGGTTGCATAGGCTACTCATTGTGTTAGTCTAGTGAGTATTTAGTGTGTATTTCTTAGTATTGCCTGTCTGAATAACTGCTAGTTTTTTTTTTTCAAGCTTATGGGTGCTGACCTCTTTTTCTTTATTGTATCTTTGAGCCAAGAGCTAAGTAACTCCTTGGTTAATTAAACACCTGACTTTAACCAAAACTTCCTAGTTGTCATATTCCACCTCATTTCCAATCCCAATGATATGTTTCTGCTCTCCAAGACAAGCCGGGTTGTAACTCTACGTAATAGACAGGTGCCTCAGAAGGCATTACTGTTGAGTGAAGGCATCTCTATGAACAACAGCCTTCTAGGGCAGCAATTACAGCAGTGATGCGTCAGTGATGCGTCAACACCGTCTTGCGTCTCTTCTGGCGCTCAGTCACTAGCCTTAGCGTCTGCTAGCTAGCTATTGAAAAGGCAAATGGATAGCAGAAGCCTCAGAAATCATACTAAACAAACTTGGTTACAGTTACAGGCTAATAAGATAATTAAGTGTTTAGTTCTTGCTAACTTTTCAGAAATTGAAGTGAAAAAAACTACTAAACTTTTAAAAATTTGTAGATGAATTTTGCCTTGTTTGTTCGCCATCTTGTCTATTTTTCAGATGTAACCAAGAGACAAAAACCTGATGACTGTAAGTATTGTAGCTGAGACAAAATGACTCACATTTTAGAGGGTGGATTGTGGTATGTGGCTCATTTTAACTTCACCATCCCCACCTCTCGATCTGAATATGGGTTCCTCTTAGTGTTGGTGAGTAGAAACTAACATGCCAACAGACTGCTGCTGTTTGTTCATGTATATCTGAAGACACTGAAGTTTAAATCAAAAGCAAATTGAAAGTTCAGATCAATCTTCTGTTTCTGTCTGGCTGAACTCAACACTCTGCATGAAACATATCTCCATCTGCTGCAGTGCAAAGATGCACATTGAGTAGTGGTGGCTGTCTGCTTTGTGCTTGTGGTTGTGGACACGATGATGGTTTACATGACAAAAGTCCAGAGCAGTATTTTCCTTTTTCTTCCTCTGATGATCACAGAGTCTACACAGCAGCTGCATGTGAACTCCTTTTATATCATCAATCCAAGATAAAAACCTTCCTGTTCCTTCAGTCACAGATTGTCTCCTGAGTCTCCACTCGACTGTCATTTAGGATCTCGTGTCTCTCAGAGGAGCCATCTTTGATTATGTTTCCTCCTCCTGATCAATAACTGCTGGATCAGGATATTCTGATCAAACTAGCCATGTTTCCATCCAATTTTCATGTGAAATGTCAACGCTACGTCAGAACTTACTCGGCAAAAGTGTTTCCATCTCCCATTTAGCACATTAACAGTTTTTGGACAAAGGCAAAAACGTTGATGGAAACACGGCTACTGTTTCAGTAAAACCTCTCTTCCTCTAGACTTTGTTGGAGTGATCTGTCTCTCTGATTAATTTATTATTATCTGCTGACTGGTTTTCTCTCAGTATCATCTTTCAGTCCAAGAGTCAGTGTGGCACATGAGAGATACAGAGTGGCATGTAGCTCACTTCTTTTGAAGTTGTGTTTCCTGTTTGCTGTAGAGACACCAGACAACCAGACCAAAGGAAGTTAGTACCATGCTGAAAATGTGACCACAGAAACAAAATCATATATAATATTTAATGCAGACTTTTTGTTTCACCACTCTCCTGCTTCAAAGTCCGGGTTCTGGCCCTCCATTCATTTTAACCACTCCAACCACCATACTCAGTCTTTTCTTTTAAATATCATATACCTACCTTTACCGTCAAAAACTGACGCTACAGGGCTTCCCCCACTGCGTTGAACTATGATGCTTAAGGGATTTTGCGTTACAAACTGACGACGATGGGTCTTGGCCATGCGTCCACATGTGACGAGTCGGGGAGTGAGAACGGTTTGACCGGAGACAGCGCTCAACCCGTCTGTTCTTTGGACCCCCACCCAGTTAACATATTCCAGTGATCTGGTCTGGACCTGCTCAGCCCCTCTGTCACACAGTGTGCCTGCCTGCTATGCTTAGTTTAGCTCCCTGTGAGATTTGTTTATCGGTCAGTTCAGTATCAGGTGTTTAGTCTGTTGTGTTTTGGTAATTTCCTTATTTCTGATCTGTTCCAGGTTTAGTGTAGTCCTGTTTCCTGGTTGGTCCTGTCTCTATTCCCTACCTCGTTCTGCTTAGCAGTTGGTTCATGTTTTCTGTTTTGGGGTTTTGTTCCTTGACTTGTGTTTCTTCTGTTTAGCCTTGTTTATTCCATTGTTCATTTGCATGTTCTGTTTAGTTCACGTAGTACCTGTCTGTCTCGTACCTTAGGTTTAGTCATGCATTTTAGTTCTGTGTCCTAGTTAATGTCTTTGTATTTACTCCTAGTTCTGTGTTCTGTTTGATCCTAGTTCAGTCTGTTTCCCTGTTACGTTTGTAGTCTTTCTCTATGGTTATTTCTGTGCTCCAGTTCCAGTTTGTATTCTGCGTTTTGGTTTGGTCCTGGTCTATTGTTGCCTTCTTTCCTTCCTAGTTTATTTTGAAGTAGTCAGTGTCTGGTGTTCGTGTCTGTTTGCTTGTTCCTGTTTCTCATTAGTCCCTCATGTCTTTCACCTGTGTTGCTCCCACCTGCTCATTGCTGTTCGGTCATTGTCATGTGTAGTGTGACATGTGTTCTGCCTGTTTGCCAGTCTCTGCAACCTGTAAGCGCATCACTTGTTTTTGTTGGATTAAAATCCCTGAACTTGAAGTCGGCTCTCTAGTGTCTTGCGTTTCCCCTGTTTTCACTCATCTGAATCCTGACACTCTCACCTCTGGACTCTCTCTCCCTCTGCTCTACACTGCAGCCACCAACATTAGTCCAGCACTTGGGACTACCAGCCTAGCCGCAAGAAAAGTTAAACACAACATTTTGGTAATATACATGCTTTTTTAGTTTAGCCTACATTATGTGAATCAAGAAATGGAGTGCTCTCTCTCCTTTTCTCTCACACACACAGTCAGTGACCGCTGTTCCATTATCTCTCCCCCTTCGATTGTTCACTCTAGACTTTGGAGTGATCGGTCTTTCTGATTCGAGTGTGGGAAGCTTATCTCATCATTTATTATTATCTGCTGACTGTTTCTCTCAGTATCATGTTGATATCTGTCAGTTCAGTCGAGTTTATTGAATAAAAAAAAAGAGTCAGTGTAGCGTGCGAGAGAAACCGAGTGGCATGTAGCTCACTTCTTCGTAACGTGTTCTGTTTGCCACAGACACCACAGAACAGACCAGAGGAGTCAGCTAGTTGCGAAAGATGCTGAGCTCAGGGGAAACAAAGTTATAGATACGATCGTTGGTTCGTTCAGTTGCATGAGAAGGTTTGCTGCTATGAAGCACAAGGTCGATTGTGCCCATTCTCAAGTGTGACAAAAGAAGAGAGAAGGAAAACAGTTTAAGTCTCGTGTGACGTCTGCTGAAGTTTTTAATATCTGTTTATTTAAATATTGATCACCTCTTGTTTCCTCTGTTGTCACATTTAAGTTTCAGAGCTCAGCACCTGATTATCTGAACAATATGAATGTGATGTTAAAACTTGACAGGCTGGTTCCTGAGAGACCTGTAACACAGAAAACATTTAATTATTCAACATGTGTCTGTCTGGGCAACATGTTGATCACACACTCACATCTAAATGTGACAGTTTTATCTGCTGTACTTCAGTTTGAACGCTATACATTGTTTTCTCTCCTGCTGATAAAACCAACAACAAAGAAACAGCAGATCTGAGTCACAGTAATTCAGTTTAGACTCCACATAAGCTCAAATTAAAAATTTACTTTTTAGCTGCAGTTGACACTCAGAAACTCCTCATTTCTTATCTCCTGTCACTGTGACCATTTTAGACTGAACCTTAGATGTGAAGCAGCAGCTGCAGAAATCAGCTGTAGGATCTTTGTTCATCACATTACAGACATTATTATGTGAACTGCATGAAGGCGTGTCTGCTGTACAACATTTGTCCTCTGCCAGTGCCTCTGACTCCCTGGCCTTCATGGGAAAGAAGGCCTGGAGAGTCATAGTCCCAGAGTCCTTGTTAGAGGGGTCGGGCAGGGAGACGGTCAGGCCAGGCGGATGGCTAGCCGCTGGAGCGTAGTAGGCCGGGGAACAGACGGCCTGGAGCTAGCAGCGCTAGCCGAGCTGAGAGACCGACAGATCAGGCTGTGGCTAGCAGCGCTAGCGGGCCAAGGAAAAGGCTGGGGGGCTAGCGGGCCAAGGAAAAGGCTGGGGGGCTAGCAGGCCAAGGAAAAGGCTGGGGGCTAGCAGCGCTAGCAGGCGGGGAACAGGCAGTGGGTTAGCTGCAGGGTAGCCAGGTTCAAAAAACTTTTTGCCCACCTAGGCAACAGAC
>NW_024044139.1:0-21179 GCF_014851395.1 Micropterus salmoides
ATTTGTCCATAATCTGATGACATTCTGTATCTTGCTTATATTCTCTAAGAACGTGTAACAGCCTATATCCAGAAAGCTAATTAAGTTCCTCTCATCTGTGATTCTGAAAGGCTAACCTTTGAACTACTGACAATAGTTTTGCTTTTTATCAAGTGCTTAAAACTAAGAACGGTATACCCGTTTGATAATTAAGGTTGGATTGTGGGAAGATATTTGATTACAATACGCGCAAATAAATTTTTTTTTTTAGACATATTAAAGTTAAAGAAAAGACACACCCTCCCTCAGAGGAACAAAGGACTGCCCCCAACAGACAAAAGCAGCGACACGCTGTCTCGCTCTCTCTTGTCTTCGCTTGTTCCTGGCTCTCCAACTGCGCTTCGGCACGTCCCTCGTTTCCAGCAACTTTACTTGCTTTTTATTTTATTTTCTTTTGTTTTGTTGAAAGTTATCAGACCGTTAAGTTACACTAGTTTAATTCAAGAACGACCAAGTTTTTTTTAAGCTTTATTCTTCGAGCTAAATTACACTGCTCCCACGAGGTCGGATCCTGCCACGTGGTCCCGCCAAGAACAGCCTAATTGCCAGACCGAGGACGGTCAACACTTGAGGGTTTTTCTTCATTGCAGACACAGAGAACCCCGGAGAATTCCCTAGCAGAAAGCCAGGAATCGGGCAGCTAGCTTGGGGATCTGTGCAACAGGCCAAGACAGGCTGACGAACCACAGTAAGGCAAATCAAGGCATTCTGTGATCAGTCCAATAGTCTGTTAATCCATTATCTTTAGTCCTTAAACTCCTAGACAAATTTAATCGAGTTAGTATCATCTGACTACTTTCATTAGTTCTCTTCCGCATTATGAATCAAATCCTCCCCACAACAGAACCCCACATCCTCATTGTTTAGCCATTGTTTATTTCTTTGATGTATATTTAACCACATTTTTATATTCACCTTAATTAGTTGTAGAATTGTGTGTATTGCCTTGTGTTGTATTGCTTATCTCCAAGTCCCCGCCACGAGAATTTACCCCTTCGATAAGAGCTGACTTAAGATAATTGAGCGATTGTTAACTAACTGATCACTAGTGAATAATTGTATAATTATAACCATACTCAGGGAATCCCAAGACCCTGGGCGAACATAATCTCGAGTGGTGCCCCACGTGAGATTTATGAATTGAATTATATATATATATGAATTTGAAATTCATAATTTGGTATTAATTCTCATAAATTTATTAGATCAAAAGTAGTCATGCTACAAGGTTTTTACAGTAAGTCTACTAACTGCTTTGAAATGTGTTTAATATTTTTTATTTGCTCCCCAGTCCATTTCACACAGCCTGTCGCAGCCGTTAAAATAAATAGGTTTGATATTTCTTATGTGAGGCTGAATATTATGAACAGTTTGGTAGGAATAGGCTATTAAAATACTAAATTTTAATATGAACGTATACGCTATTTATTTTAGGTTAGTAGCTTTCTTATAGGCCTACTACAAAGACTGGTCATGTTCCGCCCCACCTTTTTTGCGGTGTGGGTGCAGGTAATGAGGTGAGTTTTCAGTAGCCTAAATGTTGAGGTTCAGTCTTTCAACCACTAGCTATTTGAGCACATTTTATGGCATGAATGGATTTTTCATTTCGTTGGTTTATGAAGTTAATTTAGAAAAATGTTTGGAACACTTCTGAGTGTGTTAAATAAATTAATTTCATTTTTGAAGTGACGACAATTCACTTCAAAAACGACCTCTTATTCAGTGCCCGAGTCTTTTACTATGGAAACGCCGACACACAGCCGAGCTGAGTTAAAGAATAAGGCTGATATTTTCACATACAGCTCATAAGAACACATCAAATCAATGCATTATTACAGACTGCGCCTGTTCATATAGGCATTCACGCTGCAATTTTCTGTCTCCCTGCATGTGTCAGCTGCAGCTGTTACTTAGACCATGTTGTATTTCTGTAGTGTTACATTTTGCTCTTCGTTTATAAAATATGACACTCTGCTGACAGTAGACTTGTTCATGTCTGTGATTGGTCATCTGCTGCTAACACTGCCTCTTTTATGTGAACGTGCTCACAGCTGGATTGGGAAACCCTGGGTTGAGTTACCGAGTTGATAACCAGCTTCGTGGTACCGCTTATCTGACCACGATTGTTAGGATTAGTTAAGCCAGATAACTAAAAGATTTCCTGGGTATGTTGAACTCGCTTCGTGGCACAGGCCCCAAGAGTTGGCAGGCAAAGGATTGGATAGCGTGGTGGAATCTTGGTGTTGGTGCATGGTGACACATGGCGCAGTAGTTCAAAGGCACAAGGAAAAAATATACGAGAGGTTAGTAGGTATCTCAAAAAAACACAAGAAGACACTAGTAACTCAATGAGAGGTTGGCCGACTACTGTTACCGCTGGTGGCGTAAAATAATCTGGCACCAGCTGTCAAGAAACCAGGGGCTTTTCAGCAGTGAGGTGATTGCCAGCAGGTGTGGAGGAGAGCCAGGGAGAATGCCGCACCAACGTACACACCCCTCTATGTCATACGTCTCCAAAGTAAGTGAGACTACAGACCATCGTGTGTAATAAAAATATATACAGGCAATATTTCTTATCCATAGTCCCATTAGCAAATTTAATTTCCATTTCCATTATTGGGTCTTTCAAAGAATTTTGCTAGACAAACATTTTCATGCCATGTGTTATTGAAACAGGATTTATGAATATATAAGGGTTAGTTTTTCCTGACCTGGCTCCAAATATTCTTCCAAGGCTGCTCCCATACGTGAAGATATTGTGTTGATTGTGTGCATCTGTTTCTCAAATTTGCATGTCCTCTGCTAGACACAAATAAATCACATCTCTTTAATAAAAATCCCAATGAAAAATGAGGTTGTACATGTGAGTTTTGTCAGAGCTTTGTGTAGATGATATGCTTTGGGCACAACTATCAGCACCACTGAAAATACACAGCTGTCTTACTCCTGACTTATAATGAATTATGTAAATCTCAGCTGTTTGTGCGCACAGTGATACTCATAATGATCAGCAAGAGAATTCGAGCTGCTGCTCTTATAAGTGCCAGACGTTGCAAGCTCCAGTTCCCCAATTATGATCTGGTTCAAGTTGATATCTATAGCTTAGAAAAGTGACCACCCTTCAATCAGAAGATCCAGGCAAGAGCTGCTGTGCAAACATTAATCCTGCATAAGAGTCTTTGAGCAAGACAACAGAGGAAAAGGAATACTTCTGGGATTAATTAGGTAAAAGATCATTGTAATTTTTACAATGTTTCCAGCAGAGGCTTAAATCATTTGTTTATCTCTCCCAGGAACATTTAAAGTATGTGTTGTCTTGTGCCTCTTTAGTTCTGACATTTAGTATTAAATATAGTCAGCCTTCATCATCATTTCAAACATTCACACAAAATGTTTTGTGAGGATTCCATGCTTGCTACTGAACAGTGTATTTGGCACATGTGACCACTGGCAACCTGCTAGAAAAACTTGTAATCTCCCAAAGTCACTCCTGTGATGGTACACAACTATTCAAATGTTGGTTTAGCCATTCAAAAACAGTTAAGCCAAGTGGGGGACAACTATCAAATGTTGAACAGGTAGGACAGGTTGTTATGTATCAGAATATGTTGAATAAAAGTCTTTCATGGTGCTGATTCTGAACAAAAGCAAAAATGCTAAGCTAAAACTAACTTCAGTTTATACCTCAGGATGCATTAACCAAACAGCAGAATTAGTCAAACACACTATTGAAGTTTATTTTAGCTTACATTTTCTACCAAACAGCTGTTAATGCATTCTCAAATGTCAAACGTTCACAGGCAGCAATGGGGGGAAATAATTATTGTGTCACATAAGCGGAAGTTGTCGTCTTCATTCTCAATTTACCTGCTCTGTTCTGTGCTCCAGACATTTCAAAAAAGTTGACGGCTTCTCTGCTTTTTAGCGCAGATGATTAAATCCACCTTCTTGTTGGGAGAAATGGAAATGTCAGAGGAATTAATTCAGCATCACACAATTTTTTGTAATTATGATAAATGTGAGTGAATATTTCATTTACTTGCCACACACCCTCTTAATTTCCCCTATATTATCTATTGTGTGTCTTACACAAGCTTTGATATTCTCAGGAACACGCTGTTGTACTGTTATTCCCTGCTGTGCTTGTTGTGTCTGTGTCCATATTACAGTTTTTCTCGATTGTTTAAACACATTTCTTGAAGTTAGGCCTTTTTTTTCTCAATACTCTAAACACAAATCCACAATTTCTCACCCAATCCCCCAAACATCCTAGTTCTAAGTCACACTGAAGCTCTCCACTCAAAATCATTCAGTCTCGCTGAAAAACCAAACTTTGCCTTCAGACAAGCCCTCAAAAACTACAACACAGTCTGACACACTGGTGAGATAAATTCAAAACAGTAATGCTGCTTGTGATTCTCCCCCTCAAAAACTTTTTCACATGATGAACACAACAAAGGGGATAACAAATGTATACATTTCCCTACTCCTGCTCCGCCTCCTCCTACTTTTCCTCCTCCACCTCCTCATCTTCCTATCCCTTCTCATCCTCTTACTCCTACTGTTCCTCTTCCTTTACCTCTTAGCAAGGGGGTAAGCCAGAGACTGAACAGTGAAGCCAACCAAAGCTTGCAAGGAGGGCTCCTTGTAGGCCCAAAAATGACATCAAAACCCTGTGACATCCCTTCACACATGAGAGATGTAACCGTATTGCTTAGATTATAAGCTCTCTGTGAATCTAAAAAAACTATTCGGCCATCAGTTGGTGTTTGGCAGATGAGCCTTGTAGGTGGGCTTATTGTAAAGTCAGACAAACACACTGAGCCATGAATCTTTTTGTTGGTGCAGCTATACAGCTACCAGAATTACGGTGTTTCTGCCGTTGTTTGATTTCATTAAACCACAGTTATGCAGCATGATCGTGTGCAGTAGACGCTGGTGCCAACAGGAAGTAGTCCTGTAGTAGTATATTATTGGTCCATTCAAATCTGTGTGGTGGCTTCGTCCAGTAACATACTGTTTATGGTTCTTACTCCTCCTCCTCCTACTCCTCTCTGGTGTCCTCTACCAAAGTCCTTATTGGCATGCCACTCGGCAGCCATCTTGGCAACGCCTCCGGGCAGCTATTTCAGGCTAACAAGACCTATCTGAATGAATGGGAGAGAGCCAGAACTGCGTTTTACTGGTCACCGGACATAAAAACTACATGAATAGAATAAGCAGTCAAATCTGATAAAAATCACAAAAGTTGTCAAAAGGTTTGACAACTTTGCCCCAAAATAAGATTTAAAAAGCGTTTTTCCCGACCGGTTATACTTCTTCTAGGCATGGAAGAAATTGGCTGAAAAATGATTTACGCTTTGGCTGTTAAAAGCAGACGAATGGCTTTCCAGAGGAAGGGGCAGGATAACCGCCATCTTTGCCGTTACGGGCTTTCCCCATAGAGGTGTACTGAGGATGTGATTGAGTGGCGTGTCTCCTCTAAAATGTCTCTGCCTCTACCTTTTCCTTCACATCTCTCTGGATCTAATGTTCCAGAAATTTACATTCATGCCATTCCAATACTCAGTGTTACCAGTGAGTTTTAGTCTTAACCTTAGTTTTACACCACTTATTATGAGCCAGCGTGTGTGTGTGAGTGTGTGCGCTTAAGTGGGGGTTGGCAGATTGTCAGAGCAGGAAACGTGGCAAGACAAATGAGGGGATCGTGGGTTCGAGCCCTGGGCAGCACACAAGCCTGATAGATGGGCGAAGACTGACTTAAAACGTCTGGGTTATTGATGGTCGCCCGCCGGCGCTAAAAATACATCGCAGCACTGACCTGAACACACACATAAAACACATGGAAAACTCAGCTGCTGAGCTTTTTCTTGCCGTCTTACTTCACAAATTCAACTTTAAAGTGTTTTAAACCTGATGAGACGGCATCACACAAAATGCTGGAAACTCCCACTGCAACGTTAAAGTAAGATTTTCATCAGCTTTACGTTGAACTAATCCCTGCTGTTTAGTATAAGGGACTGTAGTAAATTACGTTCTCTCTACCAAATGGGTTGTTATCCTGCACCGTTACGTTGCATTATTGAATATCATTGTTTAGGAGTACCATATTAGTATGGGTCACTTAAGTCACAGTGATTGAGGCCGGCGATGAAGCTGCATACCTGTAAAATTTAAAATGACAATAAATCTAAATTGAATGTTACGAAGCAAATGGTGCCAGATCTATGATAATGTAGCTTGCTGCCGGTGCTAGCTAAATCACTAAAGGCTAGTATAAACAAATTTGCTTTGTACCATCATTTCTTGTAGGCTAAAATCAACACTTTGACATAATTCCTGTGGTAATTTTGTTAGCTGGTGAAGTAATGTGGGCCAACTAAAGCAGAAAATTACAATATATTTCACACACTTTGGAGTAATGTTAGTTTACCTGTCCCAATAGGATGAAACTCAACTCTGTGTCGGTTTTTATATCCAAAGCGGAGGTATCTCCATGAGTGAAACGCCTTTCTGATGTTGACAGGTTTTAGCCCGATATCGATCTCACGGGCTTCAGCATATAAAACTTTGTTGTTGGTTTTTTATCCTTATGTGGAGTTTAGTTGGAGTCCAAGTGCTAACGGTCATTTTTTGGTGTTAGTGAACTCTGTTTCGTTAGCTGCGGTGTTGTCACTGTATGTAGTCCAGAATCAGTAGGGAGAGACTTGGGAGTGCGCATGCAGAAAATTCGACCCAATTTCTTCACAAAGGATGCAAAAGAGTGGCTGTTCAAGGCAACCAAAAAAGCAGGCATGTGGTTGTTTTTTAGGTTACAACCCGTCCACAAATAGGCAGTAAAAAAAAGTGTTTTCCTTAAAAAAGTCTGTGAAGATTCTCAGTCATCCAGGTCATAGTTATCCACTGGAGGTTAAAGTCAGTGAGGAAGTCGTCATTGAACAGGGGAGGGGGTCTACGCCACCACTTATCCCCCACTTACAATGCTGTCCTTTCATCACTTCCCAGGAAACTGAACAAACGTAACCTATTGGCCTCAGGTGAAGATGCCAACGATAGTCGTTCAGTCTTGGCCAGGGGTAGTCCTAACGACCATGTCGTTACAACAACCAGGAACACTAACGAACCAGCTGTATCGACGATCCTGGCAAACGACCCCACTGAGGTTAAATAGCTGAGTTTCCCTACCAGTCAGTCAGAACTGAAGAAGTCCCTTGGATAAGGGACAAAACGTATTCAAGTATCTTCAACCAAGTCCAGTTGCCCTTGACTTTAACCTCCGTTGGTTTCTTTAAAAAACTAAACCTATTTAAGACACATCTGGTGGGTGATTCAATTAATGCATTGATATGTGTGTGCGTGTGTGTGTGTGTGTGTGTGTATGTGTGGAGAGAAGAGGTCACAGAGACTTTTATTGTCTTTTCTCAGGACACACAGCCACACACTGTACAGACTCTCATTTACACAGACATGCACAGAAGTGCAAGTAATCTGTCACACACACACTCACACACAAATGCACACACACGCTCAGAGGGAGCATAGGTGAAGCTGCTGAACTGTAAAAAGGTTCAGTGAACTCTGACTGTTAATAACAAGAGTCCACGTCAGATTTCATTTCCTGCGTGACTCTTTGCCCTTCCTCTGTCACATTTTCTCTCTTTCCCCCATGGTTTTCTCCTCTTTGTTTCTTCACTACTATCATCTGGATTAAAGCCTTCTTCTGCAATTTTTATCTATTGTGTGTTTCTCATTGCATTATTTAGATACATAGATGGAAAATAAGAATCTAAAAATATCCTAGTTGCAGCTAAAAATGTTGAAACATCGACTCTGACTAAAGCTTTTACTAAATTCAACTTCAGTTGTGTTTATCAGTTTTAAGTTAGTATGCTAATAATTTGGCAGTTGTCCTTGAATAAAGGCAATGCTTATTAGCTTCACTTTAGCACTGACATCTCCATTCATGCATTTCTGAGTCAGGCTTTCAAGAGAGAGGAAAATTAACTGTTAAATAAAAAAAAATATGGTGAAATCTAAGAATCTCACAGCGAACAGTGAGTACGGACAGAGTGACTGTTTATTTAAAATGAAAGAAAGCCACCTTTTTCTGGGACAAAAACACATCTTGGATGGTGTAAAGCAAACAGGCACGCACACACACAAAAATACACACACCTATTAATGGAATCTTTTCAAGTCACAAGAAAGATGTTATTTTTTGATTTCTCCATCTGACTCTGTGCCTTATTAAGTTATTGGTAGTAAAGTGGGTCGAAGTGTCGTGGCAGAGAAAGCCAATTATCTCCCCTCGTCCTCTGAGACCTGTCTTTAATTATCAACTTTTTATAACTCCGGTCTTAATGATATAGCCGACGGTGTCTCTGTCTCACTATTGTCTCTGTCTGGATTTCTTCATCTGTGGTTTGATAACTCTGTTTAATGAAACCGCAGGCAGTGTGCCTCTGAATCCGACACTCTAACCTTATTTTAACATCCTATTTCAACATGTAACTCTACTTCTGTCTGCACTCAAAGAAATGAATACCAAAATCACTCTGATAATTAACAACATTTAAAGAAAATATACTGTATATTTTTTGTCATAATGAGAAAGATAAAATGTGAACAATGACTGACGTATTTGACTCCTGAACAAATATTTTTTTGACTTTAATGGAGAACTGGCTTGTTCACTTGAAGGAGCCAGTTCATACAGCTGACTCTTTTGCGACCAACACATCACAAATTCACAATAGAAATGTGTCTTTCTATCAGGATGAACGGAAATTGCATGAATTTCTGTTTATTCATTTGATTGTTTTTGAGTCCGTTTGACAACTGATTATGCTCAGTTAAAAGTCATTTAATTGTTTGGTTGATATGTGTATGTCACATAACAAAATTTTCACAGAGCTGCACGTTTTATTGATTTTTAAATTCTTTAAATTTTGGATTTTTCTAAAGATTTTCAAAAAGTCTTAGCAGGGGAAAAATAACATCCTAACCAATGTTCACTTTAAAATATTTTCAAGAGAAGTTCTTCTTGCAAAAGCTGCTGTGTCGCAAAACAGTTCCTGTCTGCAATGTACATGGCAAATGGATTGCATAGCACCTTTTTAGTCCTTGCAACCACTCAAAGCACACTACATCACATTCACACAATTTGGGGTTCATGGTCATGACCAGGGACACTTCAGCATGCACACTTGGGAGCAGGATCAAACCACCAACCTTTTGATAAGTGAATTACCACTTTACCCCCTGAGCCACAGCCACCCCTCTGTGTACGCAACTATTGCGTCCATATGAGACCCATCTGCTAGTATCGGGGTTGTTTGGAGATTGCCACGGGTTGCCTTGGCAGGAGGGACTGCAACTGTGACACCACACAACTTGTGGGTCTTGACTTAAGACTTGACTTGGACTTGCCTGTCTTGATTGGTCTGGACTTGGGACTTGAGTGCAAAGACTTGAGATTGTGACTTGTAAAACAATGATATGGTCCCACCTCTGAACAGTTGGTCTGACAGATCGACACCTCCCCTGTGCTTGTATTCAATGACAAGTGTTGCATGGAATGGATTTAGTAGTCCAGTCTCCATTTTGAGTTCTGACTATCCTCTGCACAATGCTTCCAGAGAGTGCCTGGTGCATTATAGAGCATACAGAGACCCTGCGTCTGTCCATCCACTTCACAAAAACCAGTGGGTCTTCACAGATCCTAAAGTTTCTAGGATTTTTTTATTCAGAGAATTTGAGTGTGTGCAGGGCCATTCACTTCTATTGTCTCTGTATGCACCACATGCTTCGATATTCAGGCTAAGCAGATCCTTGAAGAGTCTTGGACTGGTGTAGAAATGATCCACATACAGATGAAAGCCACTGCCCAGGTAAGCTGGCTTTATCAGGGACATGACAGCGTCATATGCAAGTCAAACACCTGAGGCAAACTCTGACTTTCCAGTGTACACAATGAAGTCAGAGGTGTAGCTACTGTCAGCCAAAACAAAGAGATTGAAACCCCACTTGGTAGGCTTCCCTCTCATTTAGTCAAGGGGCTTCAGTCAAAACAGGCGGTTATGATCTGGTGTCCCCTTCTTTCTCAACATCTTTCTTAGGATCACTCATGTGGTTGTTACAAATTCTCATGTGGTGACTGTCCCGTGGCATGCTGTTGGGTGGAACTTGCACAATGAAAATGGTCTTCATTTTCCAGGATTCCTGGATGTCATTCAGGTTCCCCAGTGCAAAGAATAAAATCAGTCCCACATATCGGAAAAAAAACTTCTGGACGTTGATGTTAGCCCATGATTTTTTATTTTTTTTTAGCAGCTTGTTTATTTGTGTTTTGGCAAATTGATTAAGCTGCATCATTGCTGAAAAACAGTTGGAATAGGTCTAGTTGTTTATATGTGCTGCTTGAATTAATTTGGTGCCCAGTGGGTCTTGCTGGGATGAACGTTTTGACACTGGACATGTGTCTGAATCTCTCTCTGTTGAGTTTATGTGACGTGGCCAAGGCTGCTGGCTGTGGCCATGCCCGATGTGTAGATCTAGTGTGTGGTGTAGAGCGAGATAATGATCTGTGTCCGTGACCTCTTTTTCATGGGGGTGGCTGCTCAACAAATGACCACCAAATGTGCAAACAAGTAAAGCCATGTACATATTTTCATTTTTATTTCATGTTCTGAAAATAAATATAGGCCATTTACTCTTCAGCTAGATCAAGTCCCTCTTGGCTGCAGATTTTTGTTGTGGCAATAAAATTATCTATTGGCTGATGTCAAGAACCCAAATAACAACTATACAGTATATCCATGCGTCCATGGGTTTAGTATTCAACCACTGTGGTTGCATCTTCAAAAACCACATGCTGGGAGTCTTGGTAGGATATGTATTACTTTCAGTGTGTAAACTGAATCATAAAATTAAACTGTCACATGAAGAAACCAATCAGAGTGAAGAACACATTATGCTTCTTATCTGTATATTTTGTGCACTGATTAGATTTATTTATTTATTGAGATATGAACTGGTATCAGAGGTGTTTATATGTTTAAAAACTCATGAAGGGAACAAAGTTAACATTAAGGCCTGCACAGAAGGCTTTGTGATGATCACTCATCTCACAATTGGCAGATGCAGAAGTAAATACACCAAGGAAATACTGCTGGCATATGAATAAGACATACGCAGGTGAAAATCGAGATAGGAACCCAAAAGAGCGCTCTACAGACCAGTCGACCTGTCAATTTCTCATCAAGTGGAAGTTCACATAAAATGTAAGATATTTCTGATTTTTTTTGTCATTTTAATAACCTCTCAATCTTTTTTAAATTGCTCTCAACTTCCCACATGACAGATGACTGTAATTGGCCTTTGACGTTTAGAAATTAGCCAACCAGACAGCAGAAGTATTCAAATCTTGCCAACAACGCTGAATGACCCAAAGCCATGCAGACAAGAAGTGTGATAAGATGTTAAGATGATTCAGAGCTCAATTTGCAATGAAAATAGTCTGCTGCAGTTCATGTGACCAAGACTTGTAAAGGATTTTCAGCACCGCATCCAAATAAAGAAAAACACACTGATTTAAACAAAACTGGTGTCTTTATGATGCAGGGATCCACGAGAAGTTATCCTGCAAGACATTTTGGCCTTCACCCAAAGTTTGAGGTCAATAGAAAGCAAATCATTTTGGTCTTCAAACATTTTACAGTCGTAAAAGGATATTCTAGCATCTTTATCAGTGCCAATAACCAAAGAAACACTTGGACAACCATTTATTTAAATACAATGAGATGTGGTAATTAAGAAAGCATGCTAAGTCTCCCCTTGGGCTCTATCACAAAGACAGCTACATACTCCCAAGAAGCAGCCTTACATTTTACTGCCTCAGTCCTGGCAACTGGAGCAAAATTTTCTTGGAAACAAGAAGTGGCAATGTAATCAAAGTATAGTACAGTTAAGAGTCAACAGAAGGAGAAGACTAACACTTAACCAGTGTCGATCTTTCTGATGCTGATCAGAAATTGTTTTGTTACTATTTCACTCCTTGAAAAGAAGTAATCTTTAAGAGAATACAAAAGGTTGCCCACTTATTTTACATTCAGCTCAAAGGGATACTCAGCAAAACCATCAAGTACTAAATTGCCTGTAGGCTTGAGAGGAGGCTCTGAAAAGTTTGTATTCTAGCTCTGGCTGGATGCCTTGCAACCATAACTTTCTATTAATAAACAACTTAGCAAGCTGTAAGAACATGGCACTATAAATATACAGAAAATCTAAAACAATATATTCAGGAATATAGTTTATTAAATGGTTCTAATACATTTTTGTCAGACTAAGTTAAATTCAAGGGGATTTCTAGTTGTTTGCTAAGAGGTTATGGTGTAGCTTTGGAGCTGATACACCAAGGCTGATATGCACCTTCTCATAAGTACAGTCAAAGATCTCTAATGCAAAATACCATTTGGGCTGCTTGTGTTTTCTCCTACAATCTTCTAGCTTTTGCTAATTTTGAAAAACATGTAACAAAAAGTCATCACTTTCATCACAAACCTGCTGCATTTAAAACCCGCATAATAGTAAATGAAAAAAAATTAAACATGCCAATGCACTGCAGTAGTATCCTTTTCAGTAATTAGAAAGGGCTAAATAGGAGTCACCTTATGTAACTCCATTTCTATAAGCCCATGTGTTTTCCAATAATTTATCACAAAGTGAATTGAAGAATTTAACAAAGTTATTGTGAGAAATATAACTAGAGCACAATGTGGCCTGATCATGTACAATCTATCTAGTGTTGAAATATGATGCTGAATTATAAATCAAAACCTGTGCCCAGGGTGCGAACTACAGGGGCCAGGGGGAGCTTAGCTCCACTTAATAAGACATCAGCTCCCCTAAAAGCATGATTTGTGATATTTTTGGGGGACAGCATGCTTTATTGACATTAATCTCAATATTTCTCTATCATCATGGATCATGCAAAGCGTTAGCATCACCTGACCGTCCACAGCAGGCAAGTCGCTCCGTGACCTCCTTTCCCTGGTCCGCCCCTCTCCTTCTCCGGTACGGGTTGTGTCGCTAGTATGACCGACACGCTGTGAACGGTTCGTGATCGTTCCCTTTAGCTGGATGAATATTATGCATGATCCATGCACTACTCCACGCAACTTTCAAAATTTTTCCCTCACACAGAGAAAAGAAAGGTCAGGTCGCAAACACAGCTGCAGCTGAGAAGCAAAATGACTACATATGATTATAATGATAATTATTATTATAATAAGACAAGCATGCCTGATACTTTCACAGTCAGCCCCAGGCCTACATGCCTCCAGCAATTAATGATTCAGCAGTAAGAATCACTGTCCTCCCACCCCGTCCAGGAAAAAAAGAAAACTGAGCTCCCCAAAAACTATGGTATAGTTCGCACACTGCCTGCGTCCAAGAATACTTTAAGTATAACCCCAGTTTAAATCTTGTATTACATTAGACCAGTTAGCATTACCTGTAAAGATGCTTGCAGTAGTCCTGGTGAAGGTCTCACATGTTTATGGCCATTGTACAACAATGTTTCCCACATAAAGATTTACTTTGGCAGGCCGCCCAGGTATACTAACGGCTGCCCAGGTATAGTTGGTGACCCATTTTAGCATTTTGCAGAAAACAGAGAGAGTTGTTTTCTATCTATTACTTTACAAGACGCTGACACGGTGGATATTTTACAATATGGATCAGGTAAAGCAACAGTGAACACACCATTTCAGATGTCATTCATTAGCTACCATGTTGGTTTCATTTTGAATGGGTAACAAGTCTTTCAGTAAGACCATTTTAAACCTTTATTATTGACCACTGAGGGTGATACTATTTTGCCCTGCTCCATTCTCACAAAGTTGAACACATTCACACCTGGAAGCTTTCTAGTACAACCAGTTGGCTCTGTTAGCCACTGAAAATTCACAGGGGCCGTTCAAACAATTCAAATAATCAATGACGTTATGCTGGTGTACCTCTTGCTTAAATGCACACAGCGTCTTTCTTAATGGGGAGACTTTTCATCCAATTTCAGAGATCAAACCAGCAACTTTTCAGTCTCTTCAAGACGCTGCTACTTCAGATCAGTTCTATATGTTAATGATTTACCAATGTTAAAGAAATACATGAAGCAGCTTAACTAGATCATTGAAAGTCTCAAGGTGCTATAAAATCTGAATTCCTTAATACTCCCTGCTCATAGCTGTCTTATGGCAATCAGCCGCTCTCAGAGTCCCGAGTTCAAGTTGCCACCAGTGGAGGCACAGGCTCTCAGATGCTCTTGAAGAAACTCTTTTGCCCTGCAGTCTGACATTACATGATGATATGCGTCAGTCTCTGCGCTGCTGTCTCTCTCTAGCTCCTTGGCTCTGTCCCGTAGAAGGAAATGACTGAGAGATTATTCATTGCAGGATAATGACGGTACAGGAGCGCAAGTGCCAAAGGCTCTTGATAGACTGCCAGACAGAGCAGTCTGCATCTGTGTGTGTGTGTTGATAATAGTTTACCAGGCAGAATGACTGTCTGAAAGAGTTGGAAGTGTCTCTGGCTGCACTTGAACATGATTTGGACCTCATTCAGACATAATTTGCAGCACAACGAGAGAAAGGGTGCAGGAGAAAGAGACAGTGATGCAAAATGACAGATTAAAAGCAAGGGAGAAAGAAAGACAGACTGCAAGAAAGAGAGAGTGAAAGAAAAAAGAGGCACATTAATGCCTTCATATCTAACTGGTTAAACAGAAGTGCTTATCAGAAATGAGTACCACATCGTTCAAGGGCATGTTGAAATTACATCCTCCCCCAGCGTTTTTATTAAAGAAAAGTTTGTAGAGAACCAACAATCGACAAAATTTGAAATTTGCTGAACAACACATATGTGTTTTTCATGGTCGGTAGGAAACAGGAGCGGAACAGCAGTCTCCTGAGTCATTGTCTGACATTTTGTTGATCCATTTATTCACCCCTACCTCCTCTCTCTGGATTTTGTGGCTCTGTAAGAACATCACACCACCTCCTTCTTTATTCTATAATTGACAAGAGTCATAATTCTTATTAACACTAGAGGGCTTTGTCACTTGAACATAAACTTTTTGTTTTTGAGTATCTGCTAAATGACTGACGCTGTCATTCAAATGTTTTCTTTATGTTTAAAAGTGTCTGTTGTTGGCAGGTAAAGAGCCAAAGTGTGCTACATCATGATGATAAAATGAAGTAAGAGAGAAGATGCAGGACATTTTCATTCCCACGCGTATTAATCCTTCAGCTACAGGCTGAGATCCAGACATCATTTGAATTAGAATCTGTGCACATACACACAAAGTACATTTCCTTACATGGCATCCCCATTATATTGGATATTTCTTGTCAGGCTTGTGAGTTGGCCAGAGCCTGGTGTGACTGGGTAGTTATTCAACTCAGGATATTCCGGCACGCAAGAAACTTCTCTTTTCTTATTTGTAGTCCAATGTCGTGCGTCAAATAATTCCTGTCAATGCCAAAATGCCACAGGACACACCTTGTAGAGGTCAGTGTATGTAGATGATTTAATGAAGTCGAACCTTGGGCCAAAACCTGGAGATATATCAAGGTGATGTGCTTCTTCTTCCACGGCATTTTAGGGGAACACAACTTCAATGATGGCCTTGGTCATTTGTTATAAAAAGCCCATCCCGCTGTCTGAAATGAGCAACATGAATGTGTGTTCCTTCTCACTGATGCTGTGCAGGGAAACTTAATTAGAAAATGAATACCATGCACTCAAATCTCATCTCTGTCAACAAATTTTCTGTGAGAAATTCTGCTCTCACTAACTTCACTTCACTATCCTTTGTTTTAGCAGAAATGTTATAATGGAAGAGATCTCTGCTTTGGTCACACATGTGTACACGTTTGTACTATGCTTGTGAGGACCCTTAGCCATAATGTGTTCCCGTCCCCTTATACTTTTTTTTTTGTCAACATGACTGCAATTATACATGTAAATTTAATCATTTGTCCATGCCTGCGGTGGTCTGTGTTGGCCATGTGTGAATACTTTCATGTATGCAGATACAACATACAGGCTATAAAGATACACCCTGAAAGACAGTAGACTGATAGATAGTGTGCACACAGACAGCATAAAAATCACAAAAACGTTGCATACAACTTAGCGTGTAGGTTAACGCACAGTACATCAAGCACACACACAACCTCACCTTTGCCACAAAATACTGATTTGGTGTAAGTCACATGTAAAGATGTGTGAGACACACACACACACACACACACACACACACATGCATACACACACCCACTGTCACACATGCATCCTTGTGCAGAAGGTCGCCGCAGCCCCCTGCTGTGTGCATGAATATAAATAATAAACGTAGGATAATGTATGGTAAGCAAAACATCTGACCAGGCCAACAAAAAGCTTTTCAACCTTCTCTCTCATTTCCTTTTTTCTTCTTATCCCACTCTGTCTGAAAATACTCTCCACCTGTATCTTTCTGTCTTCCTTCATATTCCTCGTCCTCTCACCTTATTCCTCCCTCTCTCTCACCCTTTAGGTGTGAGGGTAGAGGAATGTAGTGACATCACCTCCTTTAACCCCTAAGCAACCCCATGTTGCCTCCTTATCTTTTCATAAAACACACATTGCATTATTCATTATGCTACTACTACACATTCACACACACACACACATAGCAAAAAAAGAAAGAGTAGTGAGAAGAACAAGAAGCAGATGGAGGAGGAAGGGAAGAAATGGAGATGTGGCTTCTGTTCATACATCAAGCATTCACCTCTGCTGCTCCTTCATTATGATACTTTCATGTACGTTAACTGTACTTCTCTTAGACACAGACAACGCTCTCTCAATACACGTCCGTGGTGCAATGCATACACTTGAAACATGATAGATAAAGAGAGAGAAGGAAAGAGGGATTATCTGCCCCTGACTGCGGTTTAATAATGCAAACATGCATTACTTTTGTAGCTTTCCACGTGTACACTGAAAAATATTATATTTCAGCTCATTTGTTATGACACACAGGACAGGGAAGTCAAGGGTTACAGATAACATGATCAATAAAAACACCGCAAGCTGGATATTGAGATACAAAAATATTGCCTGTATGTAATTTGAAATGCATTAAACATAAATAAGGAAAATACTGATCTCTATATTCTTCTGCTTTAGATTCTAGTAGTTTACAAGTGATTGCATTTGGCTCAGAAGACAATGTAAACTGTTGCTGCTGAAACTATGTTATCAGCTCTGGATTTTGCTTGTATTGGTTACAACGTTTAGGTTCCTATTTAAGTCAGTGTAACAACCAGCAAAAGGTTGGTGACTGTGTGGCACATCGTTAGGCTCACATGCTATTTTGGATCATGACAACAATGAGCAAACACATTGAAAGAGCTTGCAAAATAATACTGTTACCTAGATGGAGCAGAGTGGCACAATATAAACACATGGCACCACAAATATGTTGTTAAAGACAGATGATTTTGTTTCTTTACTTTTCTTTAGTACAGTAAATATGTAAAGAACATACTAGAAATAATGAAGTTTGTTGAAGCTGTGATTGGATACGTACAGCACTGAGCAAAACTGGACAGATAGGCAAAGCATTTCAAGTTCAGAAAAATTCTGAAAAAAACTGAAGACATTTCTAATCTCAATGAGGCTTTCAATAGGTTAAAAAAGCTAAATAATAGAATAAACACTAATAAGGGTTTGAAATGCATAACTAAGGACTAAGATGAATAAAGATGTAAAGATGTTATCAGTAATCTGTAATGGATTACATGGCGTGTAAACCAGAGTACAATGACATACAGTACATACATCATGCATGCATGTGCAAAATGTGTAAGCAGAGGTTGTGGAAGAAAACACAGACCTTTGGTGCCCTGGAGTCCACTTTTGTATAGTATGATTCTGCTTAGAGAGGCCAGTGTTAACGTGTTGAGACTAAATAATGTGGCCCCTTTGAGTAAACTCAGCTCTAAATTAAAATACTCCCACCTCGGCGTCTGAATGGGATCCTTTTCAAGTGGCGGATCAGATATGGGATTGCATGTTGGCGAAGGGGCCGTGGTCAGAGCCCAGCTGAGGAGCAGCTGCTGAATGTTAAGTGTCTGCATGTGGAAAGTGACCCTCAGTTACATCAGTTCCCATATTAATCCGTGTTACACTGAATAATACAGTGTTAAACTGGATAATGCCGTTGAGGCTGTGTCCACATGGGGTCACTGTAGTATGTGGAGTCTGACGCAAATCACGTAAATCAGATCTTTTTTCCGCAACTCCCACAACTGGAGCAGATTTCTGCAATGTGGAATTCAAATTGTCCCTCTGAACTTGCCACACATGAAAACCAAGGCTAAAAGAGACCAAAAGACACACGTTCTGCTGCAGCATCTCTCCCTGCACATCTAGCCTTCACATGCTTCATCTGCAGAAAGATCCAGGATGGATCTACAAAGCCACGGAACCAGAGAGACACTCTCTCCCTGTCATCCTGTTCTTTTCAATGTGACCACCCTAAAGCAGGAGGTAAGACTGTATGTATGTGTTTTCATGTTGTGTGTTCAAGATAATGCAATAGCAGCAGGTTGCTCAACTAGAAGTGGCTTAACTGTCAAACCACAACAACTACATGCCTGAGGAACAAGACCCAAGTGTGTCTGAGTGTGTGTGTTAAGTGATGATGAAACACGGGTAGGGTGCTGTAGTGGGCTGCTCCCTACCTTTCAAAAAACTCAAAAGCCTGCTGTCTTTGTGACAAGCTCCACACACACACACACACACACACACACACACACACACACAGCGATCCTAATTGCTATCTCTCTCCTGCAGGGTGAGAAAATAGGCTACCTGAAGGCATCTCTCGCCCACTCGTTTCCCACCTCTTCTTCTGCTGCATTCCCTCTCTTTCCTCACTCTCTTCTTCTTGTCATCTTGCATCTCGTTCCTTGTTTCCTCTCCTCTTGTCTTATTCTCTGGTCATATGTCATACTCTCACCTCTCTCTCGTTTGTTCCGTTTGTGTCTTTCCTCCTGCTCTGTTTCTCTCCTCCCTCACTACCTCTCTTGTCTTCTACAAGAAGGTGCATCGAAAGTGATGCAAGGAAAAGAAGGGAGGACACAACAAGAGGAAATATAATCTTACATGCATGTCATTGACTTCTACTCAGAGACTTGGACACAGTTGTCAGGGTCATAAAGGAAAGAAGGAGGTAGGAGAAGAAAGGCGAAGGCAATCTTGATGTCACCTGTCGTCTGGTTTTATCACAGTTCCTTTTTTTCTTGCACCCATCTTCTCTCCTCCTCTCCAGGTCTACCAATGTGATCACAAGCCAACAACAAAACAAAAATAATTTGGAATTTAAAAAAAAGCATCAGACGCTATTAAATTACATTGAAGCATATTCATGATCATTTTCTGTGTTGCCATTAGAAGATTGCTGGGAACCGACAGCTCTTTTGAGATGATTATACCACCCACTGAACCTCTGCAGTGTGCTGAAGTGTTACACACCATATGAACAACATCCATGTTCTCTCACATGTTAATTAAGAAGTTTTTTTTTAATTACTGTAGTTTCACATCAGCATGCCTCCCCTGAACAGTATCCTGTCTCTTACTCATTGCTATCCTTGTTGCAGTAGTTTGCTCATTTTGAACATATCTAACATCTTTTCTACTTTTTTTTATGCCAGTACTTCAGATTTTTATTCATTGGTGCAGCTCTTCTATTGTCAGAGCACTGTGACGGACCTTGACAGAATCAAAATTAAGTTAGGAATGAAAGTACGGGATTCATTTTGTTCGTTCATAAAAATACAAGGAAATGTGGGATTGCAAACCATCCAACAATAACTATGTTTTATTGGTCCAAGAGGAGAAGCACAGCAGCACCACACAGAATAACTACAACATTTGTCCAATTACCGTAAAGGCAGAGTGTAAAAATGTACAGAAAAAATAAGAAATGCAAACCCGAATACAGATAAAACTGTTAAGCTAAAGCTGTAGATTTTGGATGCATATCACATTCTTCTTCTTCTCTTTGTCAAGTTTTGGAATTAAAATCATTTTGGTGTGCAGTTATTGTTGGATGGTTTACGACCCCACATTTATTTGCAGTTTCATAAATAAATCCATTATGAAAGAACTACAGCTAAATTTCCATTCTATTTTTATCCATCCATACATCTAGTATAGACCCACATACTTTAACTCCTTCACTTGGGGCAGCATCTCACTCCAAATCCAAATGGCCTCGCTCTTGGTAATGCTGAGACTCATTTCAACCACAAAGAGCCCCAACACATGCTTGAGGTGACACCAGCCCAAGATTAAGATATCTGAATGATTTGAACCACAGAATCACCAGCGTCACTTTGGCATTACATTGATGGACTTTCACAGTCTTGTTTGCTTCACATTCACAGACTGCAGTTTAGCATTATTTTGTAAAAAAAAACCTCAAGGAATCAAAATCTGCAAGCAAGAAAGAAAGAAATGTCAATGAGATCATTTGTAGCTGCTAATCAACATTTATCTCCATCACAGAGTTTTCCTCATCATGCGAAGTGTTGATCCCCGGACAAAAAGATGTGGGCCAAAGTGATGAAAGAAACTATTTAAGGCCAATTCGGCCGCTATTTATGCCTTTAGCCAAGTGCTTATGCCTAATGTTATTTGGAGTCATGTGTCTGTCCACCTGATAAATGTAAGTCCATATTTACTGTCTTTTTAGCTCAGAGTTTGGTCTCCACCACCTCCTGAGGGAAATATTGCAAAAAAACATTATTATAAAAATTTAAAAAAAAAAAACAGCGCAGCGCATCAATACTTCATTTAATTCATAAAATTATATGACATTTGTTGTGTGACACTGCGCTTTTGCCATTATTCTGTACAGGTTAACGCTTTATTCAATAAAGGTTTTTTTTTTAACTCTTATTAAATTACAAACACATTATGACTCAGAGATTAGGACTTGAGACTTGACTTTGGACTTGCTGGTTTTGACTTGAGACTTGACTCAGACCGCCTGTCTCAACTTGGGACATGACTTGAGTGCTAAGACTTGG
>NW_024044140.1:0-14746 GCF_014851395.1 Micropterus salmoides
TAGCATTTTCTTCACACAACGGACCCCCAACTTTGCTTCTCTGGACTATATAATCTGTTTGCACCTTTTACACAGGACCTGATATTACCAACAGGATTGGGGTAAGGGGGCGGAGAGGTGACAGCTGCAAACTGGCCTTTTTTTTTCGAGGCGATGCACAAAGCACTGGGGCAGAGGGACTCCATCAGGCCTCTGAATATTATCGCCACAGCTGTTGACTCAGATGCTGCAGAGGATCCTGATGAGGGGCCAGTACCTCTGCTCCAGGGCCATCCACTACCCAGTGCCTGCCTGAGGTTTCAAAAGGCCCTAACCCAAAAAAGAAATGAGGTCCTGGAGTAATTAAAGGAGTACACTACAAGGCAGGAAAAGAGGCAGAGGGAGCTGGATGAAAAGGAAGAAGAACAAAAGAAAAAGCAGGACCAAATGGACAAAGCTGGTATTAAATGTAAACTAAAGGGGACTTGACTCAGCTCAAAGTAAAATATTCATAATCTGGCATAATCATGATCCCTCAAGAGGGCCTGAAGGTGATCGGGTGCCAACATGCGGACACACAGCACGTCCCTGAAGTGGGCCCCACTCCTCTCCTGGATGGCATGCTCGTCAAGTGGAGCAGGGGGTTCTTCAGGCTGGAGTTCTGGCTCTTCCAAGATGTCTCCACGTGTAAGGCAGACATTGTGGAGGAACAAGCAGGCCAGGGCCACTTCTGAGCAGAATTTTGGCTTAACCTCCAGTGCCTTGAATAAGGTGACCCGCCAACGTGCCTTTATGACCCCAAATGCCCTCCGATGATGGAACGGGCCTTGCCATGCTTTGCATTAAAGTGTTCCTGCATCCTCCCTTGTACTGGTGTCTGAAAGGGCTTATTATGGAAATTGGAAGCTCAAGACAAGGGTAGCCTCCATCTCCCAAGAGAGAAAATCCAGGTGGGGGGTACAGGGAATGGACATAAACAGGACTGTTTCTTAAAATCCGTGTGTCATGTACTGAACCTCCATTAACCAACAAAAATGTCCTGAAAACTCCCAGATGAGTCACAGATGCCTTGAAGTTGAATGCAGTGAAATTTGTGGTTAAAATAATCCAATTTGTTACGTTTGAGTGGTTTAATGCGTATGTGACAGCCATCTATGCCCCCACAGCCTTATTAAAGGCCTCATGCTGTGCCAACTCAGTGTTTGGACTAGGGAACAAGATGACCTTAGAGAATCTGTGAATCTCCTTTGCAATCAACTCGATAAGATACCCCATGGGCCAGCCAATAAACAAAGATAAGGACCTCTAAATTGTCCCCAGCCATGATCCCTCTCCTGGTGCAACAGATTTAGAAGGCCGTTGAAATGCCTGCCTCGACATCCTAAAGTCGATCCTCATGTCTCGCTCCACATCCATGTAGGTCCTGAGGACCGGCACAGGGGTGTCCAGCCTGGCATATCTGGTGAGATGGTATGCCTACATTCACAAAGAAACACTTCATGATATATAGAACACGTAAAATAAGAGGATCACCTTATTACACACCTAGTTTATTCATTAGGGGGACATTGGGATTGGGCCAAGGCTATGAAAACGCAGCTTAATGACCAATCAGCTCTCTAGAAAATGACATCACCATCTGTAGAAAATCCCACAGACTGTTTTAGCCTATAGGCTGCTTTATGTTTGTTGCGGTTTAATATGAACCAGGCTATTCATTTTAGGTTAGTATCCACCTTAAAGTCTATCGCACAGACTGTGACTTCATGTCCCGCCGCACCTTTTGCGATGTGGCGCCTTTCAGCCACTATTTGAGCACATTTTATGGCATGAATGGATTTTTCGTTTCGTTGCTTTATGAAGTTAATTTAGATCAATGTTTGGAACACGTTTGAGTGTGTTAAATAAATTAATCTCATTTTTGAAGTGAGCTGGAACGACCAATTATTCAGTGCCGAGTCTTTTAATGTGGACACACAGCCGAGCTGAAAGAGGCTGATATTTTCATACAGCTCATAAGAACACTTCAAATCAACGCAGCTGCAGCTGTGCAACTTACGACTATGTCGTATTTCTATAGTGTCATAGTTTGTTTCTTCTCGTAAAATATGACGCTCTGATGCCAGTAGACTTGCAAGTCTGTGATTGGTCATCTGCTGCTAACACCGCCTCTTAAATGTGAACGCGCTCCTGGCTACATTAGGAAACCCTGGGTTGATTTACTGAGTTGATAACCAGCTTTGTGGGACCGCTTATGTAGATCGTAATTATTAGTGTCAGTGAAGCCAGATAACGGAAAATATCCTTGGTGTGTTGAACATGGTTGAACTCGCTTCGTGGTGCAGCCCCGGCAGTAAATAAAACTAACCCCATAGTTTCCACGTGTTAACGCGGTGCACAAATTAAAGTCCAATATGCAACACAAGCTGCAGTGAGCTGTTACTGTGAGTGAATTAAAGACAATAATGATTCTAATGAGTGGTTTTATTTAAAGTGTGGAAGAGGGACGGCTGTCACAGACTGAGTCGTGCCACTCAGGCTGAAAGGGAACAAGAACAAACAGACTTTAGATCATCAAACATTCTGTCACACATCCAGAGAAGAAGCACAATGAAGCTCTTCATTACTTTCCTGTAACGGAAAATGAAACAAGTCCTTTCACCAAGTATCTCAGAGTGGAAAGCTACTAAAAGAGACAAAAGGTAGCCTATCTTTTAGTGAAGGTGGAGCAGTTATTGTAACATAAACTCAGTCCTGCTGATGTTTCAGGTCTGCAGACAAAAGGAGAAAGTTCTCGGCTCTTCCAGTGGTTCTTTAACTTGATGATCATCTTTTCAAAAAATATAGTTACACAAGAAATGATTTGTTTCTATTAACTTTATGAAACAAGCAGCGCTGTAGCTCATGTTTCACCATCATGGTCCTAGCCTGACCCCTAGTGACCATTTCAGACAACTGCACCTACAGGTTTGTTCAGAAAAGGTGTTCTGATAATTAATTTGATGTAGTTGTATCCTGGAAATAGAGCTGGTGACTTTTAACTGTGTTCAGGATAATTACAAGTTATTTACTTGATGACATACCTACCTCAGTGCACTCTGCTTGTGCGATTGTTGCACATGAACATGTGTTTGGGGGATTTATAGGTTTTGGAGGGGGGCCTGAAGGGAGGGGTTGGGTACTTTTAAAATGTAGCTGACTCTTGCTTGTTTCTCGGATGTTGCCGACCGCAGCTGTCATAGATAAAGACACTACTCTGAACATGTATTTCTGATAATTCACCGTTGGGAATAAACTAGGAGTTAGAAATACGCTTCAGTTGTGTAGTTGGAGGTCAGGTCAGCTTAGATTCAACAGGCAGCTGCTCCTCAGCCAGACATCCATCACAGCATTCACCTGAGCAAAGTAGTTGAGTCTACAGGGGCCTCCTGAAGTGCTGACACGACGTTCACCAACGCCGCACGCCATGTAGCTCCAATCATACTGTCACCACCTTCACGCTCAGCAAGTAGCTGGTTGTCCTCCTCCTACAAGACGGCCCCTTCCAGGTCAACGCCAACCCGACACATGTTGTGTAGAAGTAAAAGTGTTTTTTGGATTAGGATCCCAATGAGCTAAATCACTGCAGAAACACGGGGGACAAAAATGGTTCTGGACTTAAAGTGCTTCTTAAAAGATGCACCTGAAGTGTGTTTTCACCCTCCACGACACCTCGCTGTTTTGAACAGTAGTTTAGTTTTAACTCCGTGTTTCACGAGTCTCACTGTTCATTATTAAGTCATCTAGTTACTGTTACCACTGTTATCATTACGGTTAGCAGGTGAAAATGTTTTATCACGTCTCCAGACTAGTTTTTGCTTTTGGTTACACTGATGACACTACAAAAAAGGGAAAAGGCCAAAAAGCACAACATGACCTTTTAACATGATGTGAAGCAAATTTTTCACAGCACCTTTAGCGCCATAACAGTATATTCTAACTTACATTTATGTCATTTGTTTTCATCAACAGCCATAGTCAACACCAAAGTCCTCCTAAAGGTTCAACTGTTCAACACTTGACAAAGAAACATCAGTTTGTCTCAGTCAGCCATGTTTTTTTTTTTGACTTTCGGTGTCAGCGCTTTGAGGTCGGAAGTCAGATATTTCAACTTGGAAAATTCAGAGCCGTCAGGAACGCAGCATTGGTTTCTGTGCTGAGTTCACAAGTCTGTGTGACTTTTTGGAGGATCTTGGAAAACAGAGTTCAGAGACTCACATGAAAAAAGTTCATTTAAGATCACAAATGAACAACTTCTTCTGTCCTGTTTAGCTGATTGCTCCTGATTGGACAGCATTTTTAGATTAAGTTAACAAACATAAGATAAAACTTTATTGACCCCGAAGGGAAATTTGTTTTGCCCTCCGCTCTGCAGCTCCTCAAATACAACACAAAAATAACAATAAAATAGAAATCTCTCAACACAAAGTCTCATGCTACACAACACATGCTCTCCTTTACATAGACAGGTCCTATATAAATATACACCTTTACCTTCTCACAGGATCGCATTAGTGGCACAACGCATACAGCCTGCACTGCACAACTACATATTGTCCAACCTTTATGACCAACATCTACGTTACATGCTAGTGTCTATAAGCTTAATAGACGTCGGCACAAATTAGTGTTTCTATTGGTTCAACTTGCACTTGTGAACCCTGAATCTTCTGCCAGAGGGTAACAGCTGAAATTCTGGGTGAGATATGTGGATTGGATCAGACACTATTTTTTGCGGAAATCAGAAACTAAAATACCAGTTGAGACTAAAAGAGTCAACATGTTCAGTTTCTGGATGAGCATGTGAGGCTGCAGAGTGTTAAAGCTGAAAGCTAAAATCAACAAACAAAACCCACTAGCCTCTTCAAGGTGTTTACTGACCAGATGTGAAAGCTGTTAATGCTGTCATCTGTGCCACGTCTCTGCTTCCAAACAAACTGAAAGGGATCTGAAAGCTCACCAACATCTTGCTTAAGAAACGACACCATTATCCTCTCAAGACATTTCATGACAACAGAGGTCAGAGCCACAGGCCTGAAATCATTATTCACCTTTGGGTAAGGTTTTTTAGTTACAGGTGTAATTACTGATTTCTTCCACAAGGTGGGGATGGTGTGTGAGTCTGCTGAGTTTTCAAAGATGGGGCTCTGTGCAGCTGTCTGCTCCTCTGCTCATGTCTTCAGGAGGAATGCAGATAATCCATCAGGCCCTGTGGCTTTCTTGCTACATCAGCCTTTAAAAACTGATCTGACCTCCATCTTTGAGCTGGTTCGTATTAGTGTTACCTTCACAGTGTCCCATAGTTTATTTTACATTCATTTCTGTAAACCTTTGTTCAATTAATAATTTATGTCTCCTCCTGGCTTCTCTGACCAAGTTATTAAGCTCTATTGTCACAATTTTCAGTTAAACCTGGTTCTTAAATGTCTTGCCGTTGATACAGTCTTTAACATCCCTAGTTATGAACGGTTTATTGTTCGGATATACAGTTATTTCTTTCTGAGGTTTAACATTGTATGTAATCCGTAACAGTCTCAGTAACATTTTCCACATATACTTCATGGAAGATGCTCCATTCAGTAGAAAGAACACATCCTTTAAGGGACTCTATGCTCTCACTAGTCCAGACCTCTACAGTCTTTGTTTGTGGTTCACTGCTGTATAAAGCTGCTTGCACGCTGCCCAGACAGCACCCAACTAACACCAACATTAAAGTAAAGTTGTCAGTGGTTGGTTTCAATCTTTAGAAAGTTCAGATAACTAACTGTCAGTCCCACACTGACCAGACAGGAACTGACCAGACAGACTTTTGTTGCCTATTTTTCTTATTTAGGCCTTGTGAAACCTTAAAATAATAACTCCAGGCTTTTTATTCATCTTAACTCGATCAGCTGACACACCGCAGGACTAACTGCACAGTCAGCGATGGAAAAGAGACGAGCAGCAGCAGTAAAGGAGATTCAAAACAGACGAAATGATGACGGTAGCCTTAACTCGAGCATTCAGAAATGCACTGCAAGGCAAGCCCCACTGGCCAAACTTCCTTTACTTTGGGAAAGTACTACACCCCGAGCAGAGACTCTTTTAGGGGTAAAATAAAGTCCCTGGAACTTAATTTAGACCCTCGTCTCTTCGGTGGAAACACAGTGAGTTCCTCCAAAGGTTCCTAGTTCTGGGGTTAAAGTTCCTTGGTGGAAATGCAGCCTAAGCCAATTGATAAAAACATCCAGAAAAGGGTCAAGTTTGGAAATCAGAAATTTATCACGGACTGTATCAAAAGCCTTCGATAACTCTAAAAATTTACCAATTGCAAATATATTACTGTCCAATGCTGTTGATTTGTTGTTTATAAGTTGTAACAGAGCCATGCATGTTGGGTGTTTTGTCAAAATCCACATTGGTGTTTATACAGGATATTGTTATCATTCAGGTGTTCTTGCAGAACTTTTCCAAAACTTTAGAAAAGCAGGTAAAATAGAAATTGGTCGGCAATTAGTGAAAATCCACTTCCTTTAATAACGATATGACCTTTGTAACTTTCAGATTATGGTGACACTTTTACTTGTGCAAATACAAGAATCAAAAATTACTATAGACTTTATTTTACAAATGTTTATTGAACGCATAAAAGTGAATGTCTAGAAATATAGATTTGAATAAATACCATAAGACACAAAACATTAAATATAACAAACAAATAATAAGAAATTTGTTACATAATAAATGTTTGATGCCAGGAGTGATACTTAAAATGAATATGAGAAAATACTCCGACTGTTAAAAGTAACTCAATTCTTAGAAGTATTAAATGCTGGAAAGAATATTAGATTAGTTTTAGATAGACAATAATAAATGCTAGTTATTAGAGACAGACTGAGCAGATGACCTAAAATGTTCTCAGATGAGTTGAATACCAAACACAGAACAATCAATCATTCAGTAACAGATTGCATAAACCTCTGGGACTCCCTGTCCCAATAAGCCCGTATTTTCCACACGCTAAACTCTGTTCCTGGACTCTTGCAGGTAAACAAAAGAAATAACCCTTCAACACAAATCCCCTGCATTACATGAGATACATGAAGGGTTTAGAGATCCTCATGTTTAGTACGTCTGACCTTCCAATTATCAACATCTCTTTAAAGGAACAGTTCAGTGTTTTGGAAAGATTGATCTGGAGTTAGGTTGTGCTTAGCTTAGCTTAGCATAAAGACTGGAAGCAGGGGGAAACAGCTAGCCTAGCTCTGTCCAAAGTTCATAAAGAAAGAGCAGCTCTCGTCCTGTGTGGTCAGTCGCCTATTTGTTCATAACTGACGTCACCAGTTCCTCTCACTGCTGAGTAGACTGCAACGGAAAAACACTCTGGAAAATAAAACAGATAAACATTACATTACTTCAGGTTGGGGAGACCAGAGATCAGGAACAAGTTATGAATCGCTTGATTCACTCTGCACATGCTCAGTTTAGTCCTTATTCCACATGGTAAAATGTATCACCCTGTGGCGGCACCACTGTTGAGAAGTTACTCAAAACCTGTAAGAAGTTACTAGTTACTCATTACTACTCAAAAAAGCAATAACATTACTTTACTTATTACTCAGTGATAAAAGTAGCCAGTTACGTTACTCAATATGTTCCTATATTACTTTACTTCACTACTATATTACTGTTTTGGTCAGGGGCATAGGTGTAGACGGTGCCGCTGCACTAGGGTCCTTTACAGGAGCGGCCCCGCCAAGTTACGAGCTGGTCTTTGTCACTTACATGGAAAAAATGCATCAAATTTCATTCATTCATCACACACATTTCACCTTAATGTATTATATCTAAGATGATCAAGTGCTATATATACATTCATGTGAGCATTTCCCCTTTTGCAGTTGTGTCTGACACCACAGACGTATGTGTGTGTAAAACTGCTGACTGCAATCAGTAGTTTTACACACAGACGTCTATAGCAAGCAGTAGGCTTTATAAGGTACACGGTGAAATATAAAAGAAATAGATTCCACAGATTCAACAGAATGAATTTAGTCTTATTGTCTTTGGCCCACATATGCAGTGATGATTGCTGGGTAATATGTATGTGGCTGCCCAATCTTAAGTTTCTATATGATCTTGTGACAAGACTCCAGAAATCAGGTGAAACACAAAATCTGACCAGTAGACTAGCAGAGCACACATGCAAGCTAGAAGTGATGCTATTCACACATAAAAGTAGTTTCAAGAGGAGACAGGAGAGAAAAGAACAGGAGGAGAGGGTCGCAAATGACATTGTTTTGGCTTGCCGCTGTTTTAAAGGCTGATATCAGTTCGGGGACAGGTCACCGCTGAGTAGGACTACCTGTTTAATTGTGTGCTTGTGCATGTGGGTGTTAAACTGCGCTGTAGCTGGCCTGTTTTCAGGACATGGCGTTCATCATGAGTAGGCCACTTTTCCTTCTTATTCACCACCATAATGTCTTTCCTCTCTGTCGAAGAGGAATGTGGTTGCCGTGATTCGGGAAATTAATGTACTGAAATTGCCCGTAAGTCTGCCTCATTTCAGCTCACTGCACACCTCCCCTGCACTCGGCCGTTTGTAGTGACGTTTCAGTAACAGCTGTTACAAGTGCTGTTAGTATTTTTACTGCTGCTGCTGGTATATTAACTGCTAGTGTTGGCGCTACCTGCAACACATGTAATAATACTACTGCTGTACTAATATTTCATTATTCTTCATGTAGAATATAATATAATGAGTTGTGTTATAGACTCTGTAAAAGGCAGCAGGTTTGACAGTTTTCTTCTTCTTACTACTGTGAAAGGTGAAAGACCAAATATAACTGGAGGGTATTTATCTGAAACAGGGAACTAGACAACAAAATAAGTTCACACATTTCAGCACAAAAATAGACAAACACATCACCCATCAGCTTAAACAGATCAACTATAGTGAGAAACGACACCAGCGTCAGACCTCAGCTCACTGGAGTCAACAGGAGGAAGTTGCTGCTGTGGTTTAGATGCAGAGCACAACCAAGTGTCTTTGGTCTGCTGGTCCATCTTCTCTTTAATTTAAAATAATTTAAGCACTTAATAAACCTATAATTTACATTTAAACAAGCCGATCAATAATGTTTGAGTGAGACCCAACAGTAAAACTGTTAATCAATTGTATGTGAGATCTGTAAATCTGCACATTTATAATTCGTGTGTCATCATTCAAGTGTTTTTAAAGAAAGCAGTAAACTGGACGACCACAGAGCTGTTAGCTTCTGTCAGCAGATTCATCGCAGGGCACAAAACCAACATTATCATTAACCTAAACAGAGAACCAACGCAGTCTGAAACCTTTATGGGCTAAAAAACATTGATTTTACATTTGATTTTTTTGATAACATTTATATCATCTCCTCATTTCAGAAAAATGTCCTCACAAGGTCTAAAATTCAACTTGGTCCTCACACATAAGAATAAGAACGCACACTCACTGTCCCTGAAAACCAGAATCAATAAAACATTGTTACCTTTGCTGCGTCTGATTGGCTGCTGTAGGTCTGTGATGTCATCATCCCCAGCTTCTTCTTCAGCGGCTGAATGAACCAAAATGAGCAAAATTTAAATCAATGAAGATCATGTGATTCATCAAAAGCTCCACAGCTCACTAAATGGACCCTGTGGTGAGATTGTTTTATTAACAGTAGCAATGTGATTTATGAGAATCCTGATGGACGTCTGACTTAAAGAAACAGTTTGTAACTTGTTATTATTTGTACGTCCAGAAGTGTTAATAGAAACTTTAAATGTGAACTGCATCACATGGAGTCTGTGACTAACCTTTAGGTTTCCTGTGGAGGCATCGTCTCACCAGTAGAACCAGAAGAACCAGAACAGAGAAAGATAGAGCGGCCAACCACAATACAGAGGGAGAAGTAGAGGAGGAACCAGGGAGAGGTGGTTGGAGGAGGAATTGTAGTGGTGGGTTTCACTAAATTGAACAATAATTATAATTAAAGACAGAAAATAAAATAAATGGATAATTTATTGAACAGCGTGCTAACAGAAAGACACAGCAGTAAATTCATAATGTCAGTCTGGTTTAGAGTTAAAAAGATCACACATCAAACGGTGGGTTGAACTCTGACAGATTTCACTCTTTTTTCTTTGCAGATTGCAAAGTTAGAAATGTTGTCACATCATGAATCATCTCTGCTGTCCTGAAACCTGCTGAACTCAATGTAGAAAACAAAACAGGTCAGTTTGAGAATTATCTTTGAGCTCCTCACCTGTGACAGAGATCCAGCTGGATGGAGACTCTCCACGACCTCTGATGTTACACTTGTAGAGGCCTTCATCAGACTTGTTAACATGGTGGATGGTCATGTGACCTGTAGGCTCAGTCCTGATGAGGGAGCCATCTTTATAGAAACCAGCTGGGAGGTTGGAGGGAGGGGTCTTGTTTTACAGTGCAGAGTGACATCATGTCCCTCCATCACAGGGAGGACAGGACTCTGCAGGATCACTGGTCCACCTCAACACAGAGACAAACTACAGCATTTCATCATTTACACACAGCTTCATCAACACTAACTCCACAGTCTGATCTTACCAGTGACAGTGATGTTGATGGTGTTACTGGTTGCTCCCTCTCTGGACTCACACCAGTAAACTCCACTGTCCATGGTGATGTAGCTGATGTTACAGGAAGAACCAGCTGATCTTCCCCAGCCAGCTCCACACTGAGTCATCTGTCTTGGTTGTGTTCCTCCTCAGCGTCCATCCAGCAGAGCTGTCGTCCTCCTCACAGCTCAGAGAGACAGACTTCCTTCAAAAGCTGAGAGCTGCTGGGACTCACAGTCAGAGAGGCTGGAGGGGATACGTTACATTTTTAGCTAAATGACCAGATGTCTCACAGTGAAAGCTTGACACTTGTTTGGGAACGACAGGAAATGCTAAACTAATCAGCACAATGTGGTTACTAACACACTGGGCAACAGTACTTTCCCCCCATGGCTCGGACATCAACAGCACAGTTGGTTTGAAGTAATTAGCTGGGGGAAACAGACCAGTCTTTTTTATTATTATTTCCAACCAGCCCAAAGAAGTTAGTTATTCAAGCATTTGTTAATCATCAAAAACAATAAGGAAATATCATCAATTTATCATTTATTTCAAATATATTGTAGGACAGAATTCAGGGAGGAATTTATAATGATTGATTGATGAATAAAAGTTTGCAACTGCATTATGAAGAAAGATTCACAAAACATTTTATTTTGTTAAACTGATTCATGCATGCCGTGTATTTTTTTAATTTATTTAAGGTGCCCTTCCAGTCAAGAAAATGGGATGCAGCCATGTAGGCAGCCCTACATGCTGGAAAATGAGTTGACTCTAAAAGCGTGTTTTTATCACAGAGGTGTAATAGTTAGTAGTCTTTAATCTTTTTGATTATAAATGTATCACTGCTTTCTGTGCACTGGTGCTCCAACACATGAAGCTTTTTTGGCCCTCAGCACCTGACTTCCCACAGTTATGTCTCACACAGTTTTGGTGGTTAAGTCTTTGATTTTTTTCACTTTTGAAAATTTTTACGCATAATGAAAGTTGGATTCTTGGATTTTTACTTTAACATAATGAAGTGACAAAATTCATCCTTCAAAATTTACACTATGAACCAATTACAGTTTCCAAGACTTTTGTGCATTTGAATTATGGATTGTGGATCAAATCTGATTGAACTTGTATCCTGGTCAACTTGTCCTTGTTTTTAGAGACTTTCTTTCTTTTTGGTAGCTTCAAGTCTGTTTTTGTGTAGTGGTTGTAAATAATCTTGGTAATTTGTTAAGTTAGTGTAAAAACATTCTCTCTTTTTGTGTTTGTGTCCAAACACTTTACAGAACACACATTTTGTATTAGTTTTAACCAGAAAGTGTTATGCGAACAGCTTTTGACTGTCAGAGTTCACTCACCTCCGCTGGTCCTGCAGCTCAGCAGAGAGATCAGCACTGAAGAGAAACCAGAGATTTAACATAAAACCAGACCAGACAGAGAACTGGGAAACTTTGAGTTTTACTGCTCCAAAAATACAGCAATATCTTCCCTAAACCCTTAATTAATGTACGGCGTGTTTGTGGATATTAAATGTCTCAATAGTATTATACATAAGAACTTTTCTGAAACACTTTAGTGAAACAAAAATTTAAATAATCATGAATTCTACTTAATTAATAAAGTAACTATTAAAGACGTCTGTTTCAGATTGAATAAAGGAAGAAAAACACATTAATATATCGCAGACTCTGTGATGTCCACTTTGGTGATGCTCTGTTCTGCTTTAGCTCTTTGAGACGTAGCACGTCATTTCATTTCAGTAGCCTCATAATGGTTGCTGCACCTGCTGCGGTGTCCATAGACTTTTTATTTATTGTCAATTTTTTTCCTCTTTTCAGGTAAATTCTAAAATGATGCAAAAACTATTCAAATTGCTGAACAATGAATAACTGTTTGATCACCACATTAGTGAGTTTCTAGTTTTTGCTACTTTCCCCTGTGGTGATCAATCAATTCTAACGGGTGAATAATAACAGTTTACAGTTATTTCAGTTTTGGCAGATTGTACTTACAGAGCAGAAAAGATGTCTGTTCCATTGCACCACCACTCAGTCCGTCCAGTTAAACTCTCTTCCTTCCTCTTTGAAGGGGAGGGTAGTGACGGTTTCTCTCCTTCATTTATAAAATTGGTCATGTGGTTTGTCTTCTTCACACTAGAGCTTATCAGGAGACACGGGGCCCTACACAGAGAGTTTAATCACATGCAGGAAGTGACAGCGCTGCAGGCTTAACATGAAGGTGGGCTGATCTGAGATCACTAAGAGACAGATTCATTAGAGAGAAGGATGTAAAGTTCCTCAATGGAGATTATCTGTAAATATCTGTGTTATGAAGATTTCTCATTTTAAAATGGACAAAAACATTTTGTAGAAGTTTAGATCAAACTTCTGTTCTTGGAGTTGCAGAGTCTTTGAACAAGTGATCAAAACTGTGGTTCATATCTGAAGTTTAATGGTCACTGAGAGTCCTGTTTTTTGTTTTAACCAGTTTTAAATTGAAGTGATAAAGATCCAGAACAGTGAAACTGTTTTTTTTTAAATGCTTGAATCAGTCCAAAGGCCCTTTTCTCATATCGGGGGTCCCATCTCTAAAGATGAACATGCTGGACGTTACTGGATTTTAAGAATAGGGACGTTCACTCTGTCATCCTGCTGGCTGCAGAGTAACTCTGCTGACATCTGGTGTTTTAAAAGAAACTCACACAGTTTGTGAATCAACATGACTTCCTGGAAATAGGCATTATTTACTCAGTCACATGTTACATTTTTGTAACTGGTGTATTGTATATTCTTTGAATGTGTTATTTAATGTGTTTTCAGTTGAAGGGTAGGGAATTTTGTTCAGGCATGAAAAATGCAAAGTAAATTACCGTGTCATTCTTACATATTCTTATTTTCTAAACATGAGAAGCTGGGTGGTGATGGCGCAGTGGATAAGACACATGCCTCTGGTGTGAGAGATCTTTGGTTAAGTTCCCCACTGTGACATGTCCACCAATGTGTCCTTGAGCAAGACACTTAACCCCTAGTTGGAGCACCCTAAATTTCGTTGTACCTTCACAGTGCAATGACAATAAAGACTATTCTATTCTATTCCTAGTTGCTCCACAGGCGTGCGACCTCTGACATCCTTAGTAGTTTTAAGTCGCTTTGGATAAAATAAATGAATAAATGAGAAGCTTCACACTGACTAAAGCAGTGCTCAGATATACACTGCTCAAAAAAATAAAGGGAACACTTAAACAACACAATGTAACTCCAAGTCAGTCACACTCCTGTGAAATTAGGAAGCAACACTGATTGACAATCAATTTCACATGCTGTTGTGCAATGGAAAAGACAACAGGTGGAAATTAAGGCAATTAGCAAGACACCCCCATAAAGGAGTGGTTCTGCAGGGGGTGACCACAGACCACTTCTCAGTTCCTGTGCTTCCTGGCTGATGTTTTGGTCACTTTTAATGCTGGCGGTGCTTTCACTCTAGTGGTAGCATGAGACGGCGTCTACAACCCACACAAGTGACTCAGGTAGTGCAGCTCATCCAGGATGGCACATCAATGCGAGCTGTGGCAAGAAGGTTTGCTGTGTCTGTCAGCGTAGTGTCCAGAGCACGGAGGCGCTACCAGAGACAGGCCAGTACATCAGGAGACGTGGAGGAGGCCGTAGGAGGGCAACAACCCAGCAGCAGGACCGCTACCTCCGCCTTTGTGCAGGAGGAGCAGGAGCAGCACTGCCAGAGCCCTGCAAAATGACCTCCAGCAGGCCACAGATGTGCATGTGTCTGCTCAAACGGTCAGAAACAGACTCCATGAAGGTGGTATGAGGGCCCGACGTCCACAGGTGGGGGTTGTGCTTACAGCCCAACACCGTGCAGGACGTTTGGCATTTGCCAGAGAACACCAAGATTGTCAAATTCGCCACTGGCGCCCTGTGCTTCACAGATAAAACAGGTTCACACTGAGCACATGTGACAGACGTGACAGAGTCTGGAGACGCCGTGGAGAACGTTCTGCTGCCTGCAACATCCTCCAGCATTTCTTTGGGGGGCCGCACAGCCCTCCATGTGCTCGCCAGAGGTAGCCTGACTGCCATTAGGTACCGAGATGAGATCCTCAGACCCCTTGGAGACCATT
>NW_024044141.1:0-3525 GCF_014851395.1 Micropterus salmoides
TGATTGAATTGTGGAGAATCTAACCAATCAATGTGGAGCAGTGCCATATGACACAAGTTTAAACATTATATTTGAATTCACAATTTAGCAGCTTAGAAGCAGCTGAAGCGGCAACCAATTGATTTTAGGAAGTTTTAAATACATCCAAATAACTTAATACAAAAAACAGAGCAGGCGTCTTATTGAAACCTGCGTTTATTTGTCAAAATGTGTTCACAGCAGGATTTATTTATGAAGTGAGCATCACATCAACATGTTGTTGTCATATTTCTAATTATTCTGTATTAACGGAGACAAATGAGGTTTGTCATTCACACACACACGGTTTCCTTCAGTGGCTTTGTGTTTGGATCTTTGGACGGGTCATTAAAAAAAAGCTTCAGCAGGATATTTCATGAGCCTCTGATGTGATAATAACAAGCGCTTCATTAAAACTCTGCTCTGTGTGAAGCACACTCCTCATACACATCAAATATGATCAGCTGGTTTCAGGAAACCAACTAACTAAACTTCATCTTCTGCCTGAAATCAAGGAGCCATGTTTCTAAACGGCCTTAGCGACAGTAACTAAGGGGCGGGGCGCCGTCACAGCGAGAACGCGGAGGCTCCGCGGGATCCGGAAGTGCTCCGAGACCAGAATCCAGACTCAGTCCAGGACAACACGGTCCACCAGTCACAGCGGAGACCTGCAGGACGATGGAGAACCAGAACCCGGACCACAGGAGCCAAACAGCAGCCTCGTGCTCTGATAGCACCGATGTTCAGGTCAGTGTTCATGACTTCATCACGAGACTAAAGACACGAGGAAGAGTCTCGAGGGTCCGTGTATCATCCGTTCATTCTGTTGTTAGAGATCAGAGCCTGAAAACCCGCTCCAGGGTTTGTTGACGTGGTTTGATTTCCAAAGTGTCTCCGTGATTCCTGTTTTCATCTTGAAGAGAGGAAGCTGAAAGAAAAACTCACGAGCGTTTCTCTTTCTTTGTGCTGTGAGTTTCCCGCGTTGCGCATGCGCGGTGCAGCCCGTGTTACGTCGGGAGCGCGCAGCAGAAACAATGCTGGTGAAAAGTGAAGCAGAGTCATTATATTTCCTCGTGTGTGGTGAGTTTATCACAGTGACAAACAGTCTGCCTGCCTCTAATCAAACGGAGCTTTGAGACAAGAAGAAAGCGCTGTGAGTGACAGGAGGCGGGGCTGTGTGGGCACTGCAGGAGGAGAGTCCGGCTGAGGACTCAGGGGGCGTGGCGTAAGGCCTTTTCTGTCACGTCGCACAGACCACAGAAGGCTAAAGCCAATCATAACAGACTATCCAACGAAGGTTAAAATGAAGGGCAACTGGACTTGGTTGAAGATACTGGAAGACGTTTCGTCCCTTATCCAAAGGACTTCTTCAGTTCTGACTGACTGGCAGGGAAACTCAGCTATTTAACCTCAGTGGGGTCGTTATCTTGGGTCATCGATACCGCTGGTTCGTTAGTGTTCCTTGTTGCTGTGACGACAGTCGTTACAGTCGTTGAGACTACCTGTGGCCGAGACTGAACGACCATCGTTGGTATTCCTGAGGCCAATAGGTTACGTTTGTTGAGTTTCTGGAAGTGATGAAAGGACAGCATTGTAAGTGGGGGATAAGTGGTGGCGTAGACCCCCTCCTCTGTTCAATGACGGCTTCTCAACCCTGGTGTAGATAGCTTCCTTGACACCTCTTTCAAACCATCACCAGGTGCACATTTTAGACAGAGAAGATGGATGGTTTGAAAGAGGTGTCAAGGAAGCTATCTAGAGTCCAAGTTTAACCTTCGTTGGATAACTATGACCTGGATGACTGAGAATCTTCATAGACATCATAACAGACTGTACGTGAAGGCGTGCCATGGGACTGCAACAGTCCGCAGTCGGACGTAATTGCACTTCAGCGGTGTGCAACGATGTACATAGCTGCTAGTCAATATCGATTGATTAGACCAGGTTGTTGTTGTTCAATGGCACTGTTGTTTTCGATGTGATCGCACCTCGTTTTTACGGCCAACAATCCCATGGGTGCACAGATGGGCGCAAGGGCTATTTAAACAATGTAGGTTGGAAAGGAAAATGAACCATTTTGTTATATTTATTATTGATGTTATAAACCTCCTGCCACGAGGGGAGCCATGACGCTGTCAATTTGGCGCTGCCAGAGGTGCAACATAGGATAGGAGAACGTTTTTTGACTTTGCAGACATGGTATGAGGAATGAAGGTGGAGTTATTGTATTTTGTTTTAGTTCCGTCTATGAATGTACTCTATGAATGTAACCTAAAATAAATCCTAACCTAAGAGACGGGGCTAATAAAATCGCCTGAGAGTCTTGAGAAAACATGGTGTGACATTAAAAAAAGTTTTTCTGACACACAAATCAAGGCGATTGTGAGGTACAAGAAATCACATGGTTATAATATTCCATGGTGCTGTTCCATCAGGTTGGTCTTTCTCATGCTGGGCCCATATGGGCTGATCTTTGTGTCAGCAGAATCTGAATTGCTGGACGTGAATAATTGTAACATGTTTTTAATGTTTGAAAACATAATTGGTATTGTTTTAACTTGAATAATTGTATTAAATTTGAAACTGAATTCCAAGAACTTTAAACTGAATATACTGAAAACTGAAAATTTAAGCCACCGTGATGTGCGCTCATGTTCACTGCAGTGATTTTACACACAAAAACTAAACCCGATCACTAAATGGTGATAAATGTCTACTATCAGGAATCTGTAGCATAAATCGTCTGAAAGTCTGAATCTGCCTTCTGACATTATCCTCGCTTTGTGCTGGCAGTTCAACAGCTGCGGGTCTCCGTAACTGACCATGAGTGTGTGGTATAAAGACCCTCACCTCTGCACTCGGGGGGCTGATGAAATATTTAGCGGACATTGATTTGAGATTTCAGTTGGCACTCGGCTATCTTTTAATTCAATTAAGAAAGTACAGAGCCCCCCCTACGCCCCACTTAGTAAAAAATTCTAATTACCTCATGGTCTCAAAATAATCACTAACATTCCTCCACTGAGGAAGCTTACTCAGGTTCATTGTTCGAAACTCACGGACCCCAGCCTCCCACCCCAAGCAGTTGTTTAACCCACTGGATAAACTGGCTGGATAAAAGCAACATAATTTAAGTCATGTAAGTAATGTGACAAATGACTAAGTCACCGGTAACACAGCCACTCTCCGTGTTGTTTCTACTTGCTCCGGCAGACTTTTTTGTTAACAGGGGAGCTGCAGAGCGCTATCTGGTGGGCAAAATATGCAACACTCGTGGCATCAGTCAAGGATCGGACTCTCGGCTGAGAGTCTAAACACAGATGCCGATTTCAATGCAAAACTCATACACTGAACTAATTATAAATACAACACTTTCGTGTGCCTATTTCTCTCAAATATTTTTCACTAATATTTGCAAACAATATTTGTTATCTTTTGTGTACAAAGAGAAAGTCTCAGATCTTTGAGTTCAGCTATGAAAGGGGGGATGAATGGGGGCAAAAACAA
>NW_024044142.1:0-1277 GCF_014851395.1 Micropterus salmoides
TACAGCATAGGCTGTCTTTAAACAACTGCTGAGTGTCTATGGGATCAAGTTGCATAATCATCTCGGGCCTAAACTCCCGCAACTGGCTCCTGGATGCTGAGCCTCCATGTGCCGACCTCTGCAGCTAATCCAGCGTGCAGCAGCTCGGCTGGTCTTCAGCCTACCCAAGTTCTGCCGCACACCCTCCTCTGCACCCTGCACTGGCCAAAGGAGGAGCAGTGTCAATCGGGCCTCATCGCCAAAAAGGGTCATATCGAAGAAGAGTGAGGGCTTGAAGTCAACGCCCTGCGCTACGCTGCGTGACGAAATGACGGGCAGAGCTGCCCGACACACGTGCCAAGGTCAGCGCGGGACGCCGCTTCGTAGTATAGTGGGACAGTATCCGCCTGTCACGCGGAAGACCGGGTTCGATTCCCCGACGGGGAGACTGGACTTTTCTACCAGCTGCTGATTATTCACCAGAAAGACCAAAAGAATAACAGCAGCATCGAGCGTGACGCCGCTGTCCGACCGAGGCGAGGATATGCTTAGCTTCCCCATTAACAAAAGACAATAAGCCAAGCAGAAAAAGGCAATAGCAACACTTGACTGTATGAGTCAATTTCTCAGTTCCTGTCTGTCGCCTTTATTAGCAAGTCGTGTTGTATTGTGTACCCCGGAGCTATACATTGTGCGGCTGTCAAAAAATCTGAGTGAGTACAGTTTGCTTTTTATAGCGCGTTTACAGGACAACTTGGGAGAATCTGCAATTGGCTCACACGCATCCTACACCCCGGGCATGGTCAAAGCCTACACCCCAGCCTGCTACTGCCAATCGGCTTGATACTCCTCACTCCAAAGGTGTCCCAGCTACCCCTCGACAAAATCGCGACTGTTTGCGGTTCCTGGCTCCAGTAGCAAACTACAGTAGGCTGTCTTTAAACAACTGCGAGTGTCTATGGGATCAAGTTGCATAATCATCTGGGCCCTAAACTCCCGCAACTGGCTCTGGCTGCTGAGCCTGCATGTGCCGACCTCTGCAGCTAATCCAGCGTGCAGCAGCTCGGCTGGTCTTCAGCCTACCCAAGTTCTGCCGCACTACACGCTCCTCTGCCACCTGCATGGCCAAAGGAGAGCAGTGTCAATCGGGCCTCATCGCCAAAAGGGGTATATCGAAGAAGAGTGAGGGCTTGAAGTCAACGCCCTGCGCTACGCGCGTGACGAAATGACGGGCAGAGTTGCCCGGACACACGTGCCAAGGTCAGCGTGGGCGCGTCCTCGTTAGTATAGTGGACAGT
>NW_024044143.1:0-7648 GCF_014851395.1 Micropterus salmoides
AAAGTTTGTAGCCATGCAGCATTTTCACTAGTCACATTTTGCTGTTGGAAAATAATGTTTTATATGATGAAAGTTGACCATGGCGTGTTTAATTGGCGTGCTAAAGTAAGATAAACACATTGAAAGAGTAGCTTCTTATTGTATATTATATATAATATAGATGTCTATTTTAACAGAGTAGAAAAATGATCTGCATTAGAAACAAAGAGCAAAGATGAAAAATCCTCCAGTAAGGCAACAGGATTCAAACTTTCTGTAGGCCTGTATCTTTGGGCACTTTGGATTGATTGTTTTTGCTTCTGCGTTTCCTCCGAGCTCTGACTGGATTCATGTTTGTCATCATGAAGCTCTGGTCTCTGAGTAACTGGAGATACGTCCACCTGAAACCAGTACACAGGTCTTTATGTTCCAGATTATTCTCATACAAACGCATCTCCTGCTTTCCTACATGGCACGATTACTTTTATTAAAGAGAATTAACTCTGGAAAGGCAGCTGTGACGATATGATGGTATGAGGGCAGCCCTGCTGGCAGTAACACCGTGTCCCTAAATCACGACTGACCGCCGCGTTGATGCGCGTGATGACGGAGATCACACCTTCAGGTTAGAAGCAGGCGGGAGGCTGACGGTCTACAGCTCTCTGTGACAGGTTCAACTTTTATATTGTCGTTTGACAAAAGTCTGGATGTCATATTTGGCGCTGCAGGAGAGAGAGAGACGCGCCTGTGGTCTGGATTCTCCTGCTATTAAAAAAAGATGGCTGTATCACGGCTGCCGCTGGTTAAGTTGATAATTAACAGCAGCTGAAACAGCCCTCGGTCCGACAGCCAGTCCGCTAGTTTCAGCTCCGCAGCGTCTTCTTGTTGACCGTGTTGTCGGTCAGCAGCGCGCAGGACAAAGGCTTCATTGGACAAACACTATGTGCAGGTAGTACTCATGGAGTTGTAGTGTCGTAGTGTCACATTGCAATTCGTTTGTTATTTCAGATGCTTTTTGAAAAGACTACAAATTTTCAACACGCCACAGTGGCTCGTGGGAGCGACTGTGTTACCCGCCACGGCTGAAATCCAGCCGCATTTGGCGTGTTGGCGGGTGTTAAAGTCAAGCCCTGGGCTGAGTTTCAAAGTGTCAGTCAATACAATCAGTGACTGATCTTTATTGTTGTCTCTCCTTTAGTCCCAGGAACAGGTCTCCAGCTCTCTGCGTAACACGACCCAGAGCCTGCACTGATATCAACCCTGTTCACATGTGGAAAGTGGGTTTTGTGTTGTTCCACCACAGCTGCTGTGTTTTCTGTGTGAAGGATTGATTTTGGTCTAAATGGTGACAGGTAGGAAATCCAGCCAGTCGTTCTGAAAGACGTTGTCTGGCTACAGTAACACGCTTCACTCACATTGTGTTTGTAATCTGTGTTCAAGCTGCTCTCACACCAGCTGGGACCGCACACATCGTACAGCCTGCACCATTCTCAGCTGATAAGAGTTTCTGCCCCCCTGCTGCCAACTTACAGATAGCGGAATATAAAGGTGATGATGGTACGAAGCTGTATCACAGGTTAATCTGGGCGCTCTGCACAGCTGACAGCGTCTCCACTCTGCGCTCCATCTGAGCGTCAAACACCTCAGCCTGTTTCCCTTATGTAAGGAAGAACACATGTGAACAGACCGTGGCACAAATCAGACAGACGACATCAACATTTGGACGGTTTACTGACGTTTTGAACTCCATGATGGCGCTCAAAGTCCTCGCTGTGAACTAATCTGCAGGTGGGAGAGGTCCCTGTGAATCATCCAGCAGCTAACGATGTAGCCTGCAAACTACATCCAGAAGCATTTATCTCCATGACGATACATTACGGAGATAACAAAGTTATCTGAACGTGTTTCCTGGTTTGCAGTCAGCGGATCCTGAAGCCTGCGACACATCTGGGACTGTCACCAGTTAATTCAGCCGCCAGTTAAACTGCCACACCGGCTGTATGTGTGTGAGTGTTACAGTGTGGGCCCACTGATATTTGTCACACTTGAAGTGTATTTGTGGTGAACTGTGGGATTCTTTAGAGGCGCTCCCATCAGGAGTTTTTGGGCCGACTGCTGAGAGCAGTATGGACTGATACCGATCACCGATCACTGGGTCTGTTTGAAGCCTTTTATTTATCATGCAGCTTTGTACTGTATATTTATTTAATTAGTCCTAAAAATCCACTCCCTCTGTCTCAGAGACTTCAACCACAGCAGCCTTTGCCTGCTTACTGCCAACATCTTATAGCTTAACAAATACAGCTTTCCTGTGGAAGAAACTACAAAAACAGAACAAACAGCATCTTTATAAATTTACTTCAACTATAAAAACTGCAACAAAAAGGCTGCAGCCAAAATATTGAGGAGCTGAAGGAGCTCAGGCCTCCTGAGTCGATGATAACTGTGAAAATAAGGGACATTTAAGTGAATATTACTGATAGTTACTGTATTCATCCTAATTTCAGATAGTTCAGCACTAGTATAGGCCTGGTATTAATTCACTGGGGTGTTTTCATCTATTAAATCCTGGTGCAAGAAGCACAGTCTACATTAGTCTCTGATTTATTGATGGTCACTAACTTGTCAATAATCCCAACCATTCATGCAGAACAACTTGAGGCTGCTGTTAGTTGGAGTCTTTACCGGCACATCGTCAGTCGTTTGGACGCTTCACACGTAGGGTCTCTATATTTAGAACAGACTGCATGAGCAGCTTTTTATTTGCTTTCATAAAGGTTAAAGATACGGGAGATTTACGGGGAAACATTTAACGGCAGGACAGCGGGTGAGAACAGAAATGTGCGACATGAGAGGAGCAGAGAGAGGAGTGATGTGAGGCTACATCCACACTACTACGGTTTTTAAACAGTCGTGCAGCTACAGGTTCATTCTGTTGTCGTCCTTGTGCGACAGATCTGCTCACCAATCAGAGCGGGCACAGGGCGTGAACATTTTACAGCAACAAATGAAACCAGCGGAAAAGGTGTTAATGAAGCGACACAGGCTGTGCGAGAAGGGTCCAGCTAACACTTTACAATTTGAATAAGAAGGTTTCAACGTTTCGACATTGGTTAAGTACAGGTAATTACAGGTGTTCACAGTATATGTTGCTTGCTGACAGGGGCTTCATATAACGTTCTGTTAAGAACTCACATACCTGCGTACCTAAACTTTTGTCCCTATTTTTGTCTTTTTTTATCTATTTTCTCAATGTCTTTTCTGAAATCCACGTTATCCTTTGTTTCACTTAATGCTAGGGGGTTACGAGATTCTATGAAAGGAAATCCACTTTCTTGTTTTGTAAAAATGAAAAAGCACAGTGCGATCTTCTTCAAGAAACTCACTCTAACAACACAGATGAAAAGTTCTGGTCAAATCAGTGGGGAGACAAAATAGTCTTTAGCCACGGCACAAATAGGTCAGCAGGTGTCGCCATGCTCTCAAATATTTTCCTGGGAAGGTGGTAACTACCAAGAAGGACTCTTATGGTCACTGGATAATTTGTGTGGTTGAATCGATGATCACTTTCTGATATTGGGAAATATAAATGGGTATAATAACAATAACCAAAACAAAAATTTACTTTCGGAAATGACAATTGCTATTAAGATCTAGGCCAACTGAAAATTTCATATTTGGAGGAGACTTTAATATCAGGGGCACCATTACAACCCTATTTTAATTGACTTTTGTAATATGTTTCAACTAAGAGATGTACGGCGCACGCTTAACCCTGATAGCCAAACCTTTACTTGGTTCAAAGCAGATGGTTCAGTTAAATCTAGATTAGATCTCTGGCTTCTGTCTGATACTGGTCTAACTTGGAGACCAAGTCCACAATCTCCACTGCACCTTTACAGATCACTGCTTGATTAAACTTATTCTACTCCTACAAATGCAAGTCAAAGGAATAAAAGGTATTGGAAGTTCAATTCGAGCCTTCTTAAATATGAACCATTCTGTCAAGAAATTATTTCAGTAATCAGTGATATTAATAAGACTGCATCTTAACAAATTACAGGGAGAAATGGGAATTCTTAAAATACAAAGCACAAACAGCAAAAAATTAAGCAGAGCGAGTAAAAAAGGGAAATGGAAATTGTAAAGTAACCTATGTTAACTGTAGATGACAAACAAAAACTGATCCTTCTGCAGTCTTCACTTCATTTACATTAATAAGGCCAAAGGAGCATATACAGGTCGAGAGCGAAGTGGATAGAGGTGAAAGGAGTTCTGCCTATTTCTGTAGATTGGAGAGAAAGACAGAACGAAATACTAAAAACTCTGTTCATTGATAACCAAGATGTACGGATCCTAATAAGATCTCTAAGGAAATCTTTCAGTTTTACAGTAAATTGTACTCTTCCTCTTATTCATGTACAGCTGCTGATGCTTTCTTCGAGCTCACTAAAGAACGGATCCCTAAAGTGGACGAGTGTTTTAAAGATGTATGTGATGCTGGAATCAGAATGGACGAAGTTGAAAATGCCTTGAATGTTTATCCTTAGACAAGTCTCCAGGTTCAGATGGTCTAACAAGTAACTTCTACAGACACTTCTGGGAACATCTGAAAGACCTCTGTTTCAACATGTTAAAGAAGTTTCTGAAACTCTAAGTCTACCAACTACAATGAAGCAAGGAATCATCACCCTCATACCCAAACCTGGTAAAGACCCCAAGCTAACTGACAATCTTGGGCCCATAACCTTACTTAACAATGACTATAAAATCTTAACTCATGTCTACGCAAACAGACTAAAAACTGGTATCACTCAAATCATTTCAGACACAATCGGGGTTCAATTCACATAACATACGACTTGTACTTGACTTACTGGATTACAATCACTTAATCGACGATGATGGTTTGATCCTTTTTCTTGACTTTTTCAAAGTGTTTGATATGATTGAACACCAATTTATGTTTCGCACCCTAGAACAATTTGGTTTTGGTGAAATTTCAAATATAGTGAAATTACTGTATAAAGACACTAATAGTACTGTGTTGTTAGCACAAGGTGTATCTCCAAGGTTTTCTATTGACAAAGGCATTAAACAAGGCTGCCCCATCTCCCCTCTGCTCTTCATCGCTGCAGCACAAATGCTTTCCATTCTGGTTAAACATTCAGATTTTGAAAAATTAACAGTGCTAGACAACCTAACTATCAGCCCAACTGGCTGATGACACGACTATATTATGAAAGACAGTGACCAAAGTCCTAAGGTTCTTCACACAGTTCATTTCTTCTCGAAAGCATCTGGCTTAAAATTAAACCTTAATAAATGTGAGATTTTTCCAATTCACAATTCCACCCTTACATCAGTTCATAATATCCCTGTAAAATCAGCTGTTAAATACAGAGGGGTACACATTACTAAGGATACTCGCTTGATATCTTAATATTTGGAATAATCTGGATAAATCAAACCATATTTAAACTCCTGGTCTCAAAGAGGCAGAATTTTCTTCCAGACATTTCTCGATTCATCTACCCAGCCTACTCCTTATCGCCTTATAAAAATGCAATAAAAGCTATTTTCAATTATATCTGGTAGAGATATAGATGCTCTATGGAAAGCAGCAAAAAACCACCCCGTCATGCGTGATAACAAGCTCCGCTTTGTTGAAGATCTCCCTCAACCTGTCAAGGAGGCCAGACTGAAGATATGGCCATTGGTGAGTAAGGAACGCAGTGAAGGAAAATCTGCTTACTTTGTTGGAGCACGGGCCTTTGTCGATGGGAAGGAAATCTCTTGAAGAATTGAACTGACTGTGTTCCGAAATCCCTGGATTAATGAACATGAGACGACCTCTCAGACCCTCATGGTTTTTTTCTTTTGGATAAAACATAGATTTATTTTTTGATATATGACCCAAGTGAATTTCTAGGCTCATGGCTCTTTTTACTACGTTTGCTCTGAGCCTGGTCCTTAGTTTTGATTATTGAAGAACGTTTATGATGTAACTCAATATATTCCTTGAAAAATCATACTTAACTACTGACCAACAATTTAAAAGACATTTTTGTCTTTGGTAAATAAGTTGGACACAACAAATATGGTCCTAAGTTTCCACCATGTAACACTATTTTTATTTTAATTGGTCGCAGTATAACATTGTTTGTTTGCTTGTTCCCTAATACTTCACAAGCCTTTTTATTCTTGGAAATTTCATCGTCTATAGTTCTTTAAACCCGGGGTTAAGAAATATAACTAAACGTAAAGCTTTATTTTTTTGTTTTTTCAGGAATCTCACTCAAACTCAAAGGACCGAGAATTTTTGGAGAAGGATTTATGTTTTTCTCACTGCTCGGAAAGATCGGCTGGTGTCTTAACGTTGAACACAAATAAATGGGGACATTTGACTCACAGATACAGATCCAAAAGGTCATTTTATCTGCCAAGTGTTGGTTACAATAAGATTGTTCTAATCATTTTCAACATCTATGGGTACAATTCTAATTTAGAAAATATCCAATTATTTGTTAAAATAGAAAATAGACTAAAGCATTGGCTAACAAAATTTCCAAACTCTCACATTTTACTTGGAGGAGACTTTAATGTTACTCTAAATTCTGAGGTTGACAGATGGCCTCCTACAAAAGATAACAATAGAAAAGCTTATTTTAAGCTTTTTATGGACAGGTATGATTTAACTGATGGATGGAGAGCTAAATTCCCAGATGAATTTCATTTACCTGGACAAAGACGACACTAGACTTTCTCGAATAGACTTCTGGTTAGTATCAAAAGTATTAAGAGCAGGATATCTCAGTTAACATTCTCCCTGTCCCTTCAGTGATCATAAAGCAGTACTCTTCTCTATTAAATTATTTTCAGATAATGCTTATAAAGCCAATCACTGGAAACTAAGTAATTCTCTTCTTAAAGTGGTTTTTTTAACAAAGCTGGAAAATTTGTTTAGTGTTAATTGGGAGTTATTTAATATGAATCAGCAAAATACCTAAGGAAGCTTGGTAATCTTGCTAAAATGAGAAAATTAGAGGAACAAAGAGTTATCACGGGCATTTCCATAATGTCTCAAATATCACCAGACGTCTTAACAGAGGAGGAGAAAGTAGAAATGATTAATCTACAGAGAGCCTGATAAAATATATAAAAAGCAGGCAGAAGGAGCTTTTATAAGGTCTCGGAAACAGTGGTTTAGAGAAGGGAGCAAAATTCTTCATACTTCTTCAAACTGGAAAAGTATCATGCAAAGATGATTAATCCATTAATGAATTAAAAGTTGGCAACTCTGTAAGTGATGATCAGCATTTAATATCTAATTTTTGTTCCTCCTTTTATAAAAAATGATATAACTCGGAGTTATTCTGACGATGCTTCAATGTTCATCAATTCTCTACATATACCCCTAAACTCGACAACTCAGAGAGGGATTTTTGTGACCTCCCCTTATCCCTGGCAGTCAGTCAATGTTTAGAACTGCTAAAACACAACAAGTCCAGATTTTATAAATTGTTTTCCCAGCAGATGGCGCCCTTCTTACTGCAGTGTTAATGAAAGTATAAAAGCCAAAACCTTCCCATGGAGTCTGACTCAAGGTTTGATTACTTACTCCCTAAAACACAAGGACTTACTTTATATCGATAATTGGCGTCCAGTT
>NW_024044144.1:0-3490 GCF_014851395.1 Micropterus salmoides
TTTTTTATTTATTAGGGCCCGAGCACGACCGTGTGAGGTCCCTATTGAATTGCTCGGATTTTTTTTTTAGGGCCCGAGCACGACCGTGCGGTCCCTATTGAATTGCTCGGATTATATTTTTTTTTTTTTTTTTTTTTTTTTTCTGCAAAGTAGGCCAAATGACATGGCCTAAACATACTCGAAAACTCACCAAAATTTGCAAACATGTCAGAACCGGTGAAAAATTTCGTATTCTACAAGTTTCGCACATGGGCGTGGCAAAATGACTCGCTAGCGCCACCTAGAAAATTGGAAAATTAGCCCCTCGTTCACGTTCAACCTACATGTACGAAATTTTCTGGGGACATGTATCGTATCAAGACGCACAAAAAAGCCTCAAGAACCCATAGCCTAAAGTCAACAGGAAGTCGGCCATTTTGAATTTTATGGCCATTTTTGGATGATTTACACACTTCGTACTTTAACGAACTCCTCCTAGGGATTTAGTCGGATCGACGTCAAATTTGCTGTGCCTTCTAAAGGCATTGACGATGAAAAGTTGTGCTATTTGCGCGTTTTCGTCAATGGGCGTGTCCGTGGCGTCGATGATTCGATGAAACAGGAAGTTGTTGTAACTTCAGTGTACATGCTCACATCTGGACCAAACTGTACATGTAGGATGAGTCCCGCCCTGAACACATGTACATGCCGACATTCACCCACAGTCATAGCGCCACCTGCTGGCAACAGAAAGTGACCTTTAACGAAGCAGCCCCCGCCGCACGTTTCACCTACGTGCACGAATTTTCTGTGGTACGTGTATCTTGTCCAGACGCACAAAAAAGTCTCTTGGAGCCATAGCCTAAACCAACAGGAAGTCGGCCATTTTGAATTTTACGTCAAATTTTGGATGATTTACACACTTCGTACTTTAACGAACTCCTCCTAGGGATTTAGTCCGACCGACCTCAAATTTGTGCTGTGCCTTCTAAAGGCATTGAAGATGAAAAGTTGTGCTATTTGCAAGTTTTCGTCAATGGGCGTGTCCGTGGCGTGGCGTCAAAGATCAGCTCTTCGCCATGACACGGAAGTTGTCGTAACTTCAGTGTACATGCTCACATCTGGACCAAACTGTACATGTAGGATGAGAGTCCCGCCCTGAACACATGTACATGCGACATTCACCCACAGTCATAGCGCCACCTGCTGGCAACAGAAGTGACTTTTAACGAAGCAGCCCCCGCCGCACGTTTCACCTACGTGCACGAATTTTCTGTGGTACGTGTATCTTGTCCAGACGCACAAAAAAGCCTCTTGGAGCCATAGCCTAAAAACAGGAAGTCGGCCATTTTGAATTTTACGTCAAATTTTGGATGATTTACACACTTCGTACTTTAACGAACTCCTCCTAGGGATTTAGTCCGACCGACCTCAAATTTGCTGTGCCTTCTAAAGGCATTGAAGATGAAAAGTTGTGCTATTTGCAAGTTTTCGTCAATGGGCGTGTCCGTGGCGTGGCGTCAAAGATCAGCTCTTCGCCATGACACGGAAGTTGTCGTAACTTCAGTGTACATGCTCACATCTGGACCAAACTGTACATGTAGGATGAGAGTCCCGCCCTGAACACATGTACATGCTGACATTCACACAGTCATAGCGCCACCTGCTGGCAACAGGAAGTGACTTTTAACGAAGCAGCCCCCGCCGCACGTTTACCTACGTGCACGAATTTTCTGTGGTACGTGTATCTTGTCCAGACGCACAAAAAAGCCTCTTGGAGCGATGCCCTAAAATCAACAGGAAGTCGGCCATTTTGAATTTTACGTCAAATTTTGGATGATTTACACACTTCGTACTTTAACGAACTCCTCCTAGGGATTTAGTCCGACCGACCTCAAATTTGTGCTGTGCCTTCTAAAGGCATTGAAGATGAAAAGTTGTGCTATTGCAAGTTTTCGTCAATGGGCGTGTCCGTGGCGGCGTCAAAGATCAACTCTTCGCCATGACACGGAAGTTGTCGTAACTTCAGTGTACATGCTCACATCTGGACCAAACTGTACATGTAGGATGAGAGTCCCGCCCTGAACACATGTACATGCTGACATTCACAGACAGTCATAGCGCCACCTGCTGGCAACAGGAAGTGACTTTTAACGAAGCAGCCCCCGCCGCACGTTTACCTACGTGCACAATTTTCTGTGGTACGTGTATCTTGTCAGACGCACAAAAAAGCCTCTTGGAGCGATGCCCTAAAATCAACAGGAAGTGGCCATTTGAATTTTACGTCAAATTTGGATGATTACCACTTCGTACTTTAACGAACTCCTCCTAGGGATTTAGTCCGACCGACTTCAATTTGTGCTGTGCCTTCTAAAGGCATTGAAGATGAAAAGTTGTGCTATTTGCGAGTTTTCGTCAATGGTGTGTCGTGGGTGGTGGCGTCAGAGATCAAGTCTTCGCCATGACACAGGAAGTTGTTGTAACTTCAGTGTACATGCTCACATGAACCAAAACTTTACGTGCTTGATACTCTCCCACCCCGCTATGGAGGACCGATCCTGACACAGTCAGAAAAATACAGAAATAAATAATGCTCAATAAATAAATAAGCATCCATTAAATAACAAAAAAATAAAGTAAATAATAAATGTAGGTAGTAATTAAATTATACAAGGAGACATAAATGTATATTTTAATTAGTGCCTTTACTTATCACCTTTGTTATAATTACCTATTTGTTTATTCAACTTTTATTACTAATTTTTAATGTATTATTTATGTGTGTGTTTTAATATTTTTGTCTGTTTTATTCTTCCTTTGTATTTATTTACCTTATTTATTTTCACCCATGGTATTATTTCTGCCTGTCTTTTTTAAATTTTTGTATGCATTTCTGCCTCATTATGCAAATGAGGAGGGGCTGTGTCTCAAGGGGTCATCTTCTCTGCTATTGGTGGACCGTCAGACAGGAGAGCTCCTACTCTGCCTGCAGACATCAACGATCTTGCCCCTCACACAGTCAGATGGCTTCCTTCAGTGCGCTGAGGTGTTTAAAACTCTGAAGACAATACTACCAGCATGTCTTCCTTCTCTTTCACGTAGACGCTCCGACAGACAGTGCTTTCAGTTTGTGCATGCATGACACAGAACTGCGGTATAGGGAGAAGCACACGGTCAGCTGGCTGCAGCTAAATCTGGAGTGCACTCGTATTCAATTCTGTATGGTAAATTCAGTTTTAAACGGAGCAGAGCGAGCTGACAGGCAGAGTTAGAGACTTTTTCTGTCCGTTTCTCTCTTTACAAAGACGCATGTTGCAGTCAGAGTTTCTCTGAGATGAGCGCACCCACATACAACACAATTTATCAAATTACACAACGGATATACAGTATGAAAATAAGATTGATTGGATTATACTCACAGAGAACCTTTACATGGGTCTATAAAATGTAACACAAAATGTCAGGGAAATTACTTTACTTAGATTTAAGTACTGCAGTTGTACATTTGAAT
>NW_024044145.1:0-10800 GCF_014851395.1 Micropterus salmoides
CGCATGTTGCAGTCGAGTCTTCTCTGAGATGCGAGCACGACATACAACACAATTATCAAATTACACAACGGATATACAGTATGAAAATAAGATTGATTGGATTATACCACAGGAAGTATAAAACCTCTTACAGGGTCTATTAAAAGTAAAGTAACACAAAAATGTCAGGGAAATACTTTACTTAGATTTAAGTACTGCAGTTGTACATTGAAATACCTTCCTACCTTTCTGATAGGAAGCCTTCTTGAGGTGGTATAAAACATTTCTTCTTATATTCTGATTTGAGTTGTGGACAACTATGACCACATGAATTAAAAAAACATTTCACTGCCCAAGTCAGCTATAACACAAGTCTTGATCATCAGACTACATGCTGTACAGTATTTGTGGACAGATTTTGTCCCAGGATTTCTTATGCATTCTTCTTCTTCGTTGCATGATTTAGAATAATAAGGTGAGAAATGGGTCTATTCTGAGTTCATCCTGCACTGCAGCAGCTAATAAAGTCCATTTAATCCCAAAAACGCTTTTCTTTTAGGCAGGCTGGAGCAGAAAACAACTCACCTTTCTCAAGTTGTACAGTAAGTCACATGTGTATGAAGGTGGATCAAACAAGCTAATCTTAAATGTCAAAGTAGAGAGGAGCCTAGTAGGCCTATTTATTTTCATTCATTACACAATGAATAAGCTATGCAGACAGTTGTAAAGAAAGAACATCTTTTTCTTCTGTTCTCTACTTGTTATAGTTACACAGTATTAGGGGTGTGGGCTGTATTAAAAGTATCCACTGTTCTCCCATGCTCTAACACACAGTAACGATGAAATGTGTGCTGTTCTCACATTCTTCCTCTGTATGTACACATAACAACAAGGCAGGGAAATAAAAGGAATTTATTTTATTGTTTGGGTACATTATTGTTCAGTGTACATGCTCACATCTGAAACAAACTTTACGTGCTTGATAACTCTCCCACCCCGCAGACATCTACACACCAATACCGATTTATGTTCATAGCGGCAAGTGCTATGTAGCTCCACATAGGGGACACAGGAAGTGACATATAACACCTTCATGCGGCGTCGGAACCGCGTAGGAAATTCACAGCCGCACCGGCAGAGCTCCAGAATGTGCAACTCGGCCGGCTCACGCGCGGACGCGCTACAAGTGCGAGGGCCCGCCCAACGCTGCTTGCAGCTTTAATTTCTAATGGGACTGGACTTCTTTTTGCAACCAGCGGACTCGCCCCTGCTGGCCGTTAGAGAGAATGCAGTTTTAAGTTCCGTCTGCATGGTTTCACTTTCAGACCCTGAGGTTGCCGCTTGATTGAGATTAGAGAAATAACATAAAACAACCACTTGTCTTTCTTTTAATACTACTGTTTTTGCACATGTTGTGGGATCGGGTGGTAATAGTCACAAAATCAGCGGGAGCGGAATCGAGAAAACAGTCCGGCGCAGGTCTGTACCGCAGGTTTTTCTGTTGAAGAAAGTGGTCACAGTTGTGTATAACCTCTTTACAGACGTCTTTGTCCTTATTTTCCGCTATTCCGTAAAGTCACAGGTTCCAACGTGCAAGTAGCTCTCAAACTCAGTTACTAGATGTTCCAGTGGGCTCGCTTTTTTCTATGCTGCATCAACTCATAGTCAAAGTCAATTGTTTCTTTATGCAGTCAATCTTTACTGTATTGCCAGATATCAGTTTCTCCATATATTTTTCTCCAAATATTTTAATAGAGTATCAATTCTTTTGTTAAGGATGTGGAAGATTTTCTGCAGTATCTCCGCTGTTCATGTTCAGGGAACAATGCGACTTGTGTTTCTTAGACGGTGGGGGTTTGGTAGGCGTTTCGGAGATAAGAAAACTCAGTATCCTCGAGGGAGGCTACAGTTTGATCTTCCATGCAGTAGTCGTGTAAGTTGTGCACAAGCAGGTTCTCCGCTACTACTTCCATGCTGCCGTAGTTGTGGTATATTAGAAAGTAATGCTAATATTTGGGGTCCGTTTAAGCATATACTGCTTGACTGTCGCAGTTATAGACCAGTTGACATGAAGCTCTCAACACTGTTCTAAGATGCCTTGAGCAATTTAATTTATTTGACTTAATAATTAGTATAATGAACTAAATTATAAGTCTGATGGTGAACAAGCTACCGAGCTTGAGTGCCCTCATGCCACCCTCTTGGCTCAGGCCACTCGACATGCACCTCCAAGCAGACATGAAGTGCTCCATGCTTTAAAGTAAATGTTACTAGTGGCCAAACCCCACAGCTGTAACACAGTGGATCAATAGATTTGAGCAACACAACCCAAGCACAATGACTCATTTCACTATCAGAATGTGATCCATTCGGTCAATACCATTTGAAAAATCATCATCTATAACAGCCGCATTAGGGTGCCATTCAATGTAATGGCCAATTTTTTTTTCAACATTTTCCAGGTCCTATCCCCTCATTCTGTTCCTTTTATGATGCATAGTAACTGAGTAGTGAGATGTTTCATTCAGATATATTAATATTTACTGGTAGCTCAATGTCTTTAGATTGCGATAAATCATCATTGCGATAAAATGTTATTTAATTCAAAATTTCTCTACCAAAGTAAATTAATCCTTGAGTACGTATTGTTATTTTTTTTTATATAATTTAACCATTTAACTGGGCTCGGTGATCTACAGTCTGAACATTTTCATGTTTCGCCTCGTCACATATGGTAAATGGGCTGTATTTGTATAGCACCTTTCTAGTCTTTTCAACCACTCAAAGTGCTTTACACTACATCACATTCACCCACCTATGAGTAGAGACCTAACTGCTCATCAGATACAGAAATTAACTCATTCACACACTGATGGCTCAGCCACGAGGTGCAATTTTGTGTTCCCAACCTTCCTTTAAGGGGACGACCGTTCTACCCTGAGTCAAAGTTGCCCACTTACGCCACTTCAACACTTTCATAATTAAGGTCTATCTCGTTTACATGTGCATTTGTTTCGTCCACTTCATAGAAATCTGCAGCTCTGTGAGCTGGAGAGCTAGCCTACGACAAAACACATGTAGCTGTTTTTTAAGCTGCAATACAGTCATTCTCTGGACACTTATGAATACTTAAGTGTTTATTATTAACTTATGAAGGAACTGTTAGCAGCTATGTGTCTTATTTTTGAGGAGTTTTACATTATTCTAACTTGTGATATTAAAGTTAATATTACATGATAAAATCGGAAAATGTTGAATATTGTAAAACTTTGTCAGTGTTGAGCTACCAGTAAAAATTATAAGAAAACATTCAAATTTTGTCAACTTAGTTTTTGTCACATTATTAACACATTTGGGGGGTGGGAAGATGAAAATTAGCCGCATGTATATAATTTTACTCCCATTAAAGTTAGCGGAGGGCTAAACCAGAAGTTAGCTTGCTTGGCCAGCAAAAGTCAACACAGTGGACGCTGTAGCGGTGTAATTGCAGAACGACTCAGACACCGACTTCAAGCTCCTGTCCTGTGGAACCAGGTTCCAGTTTGGGTTCAGGAGTAGGCTTAAGACTTTCCTCTTTCATATATATATATATATATATATATAATATATATGGCTGGCTCAGGTGAGTCCTGAACCATCCCTTAGTTATGCTGCTATAGGCCTAGACTGCCGGGGGATTTCCTATGATGCACTGAGCTCCTCTCTACTCTTCTTTCTCTCCCTCTGTATGCAACCTCATCCCATTAATGCATGTTACTAACTTGACTTCTTCCCTTTACAGTAGTCTTGTGCTTTCTCGTCCCTCTCCTCTCTCCTCCTATCACTTCCTGCAGGTGTTTCTGGCTCTGGAGCTGTAGAGTCTGGATCTGTAGTTGCATGTTCCTGTTCAACACCCTCTGCTACAATTATTATTAGTAGTCCTACTGTTATTATTATCTTTAACATTATGATTATTATCATTAACACTACTATAAATATCTGTACCATTATTCATTCAGTCTATAGCAATATTATCTTTACTGTGTGTATATTATGTAGGCTGCCTCCCTCCCTTCTCTCTCTCTCTGTGTCTCAATCTTGCCCTCTGTCTCTCTCTCTCCCCCAACCGGTCGAGGCAGATGGCCGCCCACCCTGAGCCATGGTTCTGCTCAAGGTTTCTGCCTCTTAAAAGGAAGTTTTTCCTTGCCTCTGTCGCCTAGTGCTTGCTCTTAGTGGGAATTGTTTGGCTTCTGTAATAATATCACAGAGTACGGTCTAGACCTGCTATTTTATGAAAAGCACTCAGAGATAACTTGTTGATAATTATTGTTGTGATTTGGCCCTATATAAATAAAATTTAATCGACGCACAAGTAAAAATACGTGCCTATATGCGTACTACGCTGTTGGCTACGCACGTAAAGAAAGGACTTGAATAAATAAACACAATCAGAAGATCTTTACTACAAATGGAGCTGGTTATATTTTCCTTACACAATACACAAGAAAAACATGTCTGGAAAATAACAGAATTAACTTCCAGGTTGAGAAAAGCTTGTCTAGAACAGCAAAGATAGTTAGAAAGTAAAATCCAACAACTGGAATTATAACATTTAAAAACTTTACACAACAACCAACATTTAGTTTTGTGTGAAACCACTCAATGAACTACATCTCTCCTGTCACACAATATACATAACCAACATGTTAACGCTGTAATGCTACCTAACGTTCTTTAGTTGGTTGCTACCAGCTAAAGTTTGCTATGTTCTACTTACAAATGTATCTCACCTGATGTGTTTAATCCGACTCCTGGTCCTTTCATCACATCATCTACACATGGTAGTTCTGTGACATTACATACATATAACATACATATTTTCACAGTCTAATACTTTGACAGTTTTACAAAAAACCGCAACCTTCTTGACTTGCAAAATGCTATTTTAAATTGACAAATATAATGTGTGTAATACAGGGCACACTTTAAACAGGATGAAAAAGAGGTTTTGTCTCCTGCCATTGACTACCGTATATATTTTAAGGGGAAGTAATTTGGAGACTGTGTCCAATAGACTATTGTCAGTGAAAGTTTGGTAGACGTCTAATCGTAGCCCAAAAATAGTCTAGTCATCAATTAGACCATTGAACGGCTACATATATCGTGTATTAGATCGTGAAAATGGGTCTAGGCTAAAACAAGGTTGAATTTGGGCTGTCCGTGAAAAGTTAATAGACGTCTAACCATAGCTCAAGAATAGACCAATAGACTGTGCATCACCTGACAGACCCAGACGTCGTAATCCCAAGGTTTGGCCACTATGTCAAATTGGTTTCAAAACAAGGCGCACTTCCTACGGACTTGCTACGAACGGACACTGCACTAGTGCTTCCAATGCCAGGGAAATTGATACGAATTGTGACCATTTCGCTCCGATAACATTTGGAAAGTCTATTATTGTGTTATTGTATAAGTAAGCACATCAATGCACCTGCTCTTTCCGAGCAAGGCGCAGTATATCTCGAATCAGACTATTGTGTTTACAGTAGTTTGTGACAAGGCTTGGATCTGGGTCTCACTTGGCTATCGAGGCAACATTAGCCTTAATTTGTGGACTGCAACTTGGCCCGTTAGCCCAAGTAGCTTGCTTACTACTTCAGCTATCTCTTGTTCGGTCTGACAGTGCAACATCAAGAGAATTGTAAACTGGTTGTCTGAAAGTTTTTCTTGAGAACAGCTGTCAAAGGCTCAGTCTACTCAGATGTCTAGTCTTCATCTCCTCTCCTGTCAACGCACAGCTGCTTAGTCACAATCCAGTCAGCTAGCCGTCTGTTAGCGCGGAGCTAATGTCAACTACAACTGCTAACCCATCTCAGGCTAAAGATACTAGCTACCTCAGTAAACTCAATATGTGACAGCTACGACACTGTCAGTAGAGGGTCATGGTGAGTTCAAAATACTTGGTCTTACCTTCGGACGTTAGCCTGCAGAAAGGCCTTAGGAGCTCAGCGAAATTCAGGTTGTTCTTGCGAGTCACCCTCTCCGCTTCTTCGCTACATAAGACGGCCACCATCGGAACAAACGAGTCCTGAACGAACTCCTGCACAGACTGAACACAATTGGCCATGTCGGACCACCGTCAAAACCAGCTAATACTAAACGGAGTCAACTCTCCTATGGTTTGAGATAGCCTGATTATATCATTGCTTAAGACAGCTCTCCTTCTAACAGCAGACAACAGCCATGTTGAATTTGCCAACCCACTTCCTGTGTTGAACTGAGACGGTCAGGTGATGCGTTACTCACACCGAGGCAGCTGTATAGAAGAGAACATATTTAATAACAAAGGAAGAAGATAACGAAATAATAATTTAAAAAATGGTAGTGTAGATTCAAAATATTTTATCATCTCTCCAAATAAATTACACAGTTAGTCTTGATTGCCTTCTTGTTCTTAATGTTTTTAATTGTGGTGCTATACTGATGCAGTTCTTGGAGAAAGTGTCCAAATGTGGTTTGGAGTCACACCGAATTACTCCCTTTTCCTCTCCTGCCGTTTGGTAGTAGGCCTAAGCAAATTACTTCTTTCTTCTGTTCCTTTCCGACTAGGTACTGTTATAGACAGTATATTACTGGACGAAGCCACCCCGCTGATTTGAATGGAGAGCAGGAAGCCAGTTTTGGACCAATAAAATACTACTACCGGGCCACTTCCTGTTGGCACCAGCGTCTACTGCGCATCATCGCGCAGCATAACCGTGGTTTAATGACGTAGAACAACTGCAGAAACACCGTAATTCTGGTAGCTGTATAAATCCGCCGAGAAAAAGTTTCATGGCTCAGTGTGTTTGTCTGACTCTGATCGTCACTGTTTAATCAGCCCACCTACAAGGTTCACCTGTCAAACACCAAAGCAGCGTCACTGATTGCTCTGATCTGCTCTGTTTTTTTTTTTTGATAGCTGAGAGTTTATAATCTTTTTTTGAATTGAAAGCCTATAGGTCATTACAAAGAGAAAGAGCACCATATGTTGACAGTTTTAACTGCCTTTCTGTTGTTGGAGCCAGAAATCAGATTAATATAACGGACAACTTCATGGGAAAAAAGTATAAAATTTGTTTTTTTAGCGCTGCATTTTAAAATGTGAAATTTTGCCAAAGAATTAATAAATTTATAATGAAGTACAACTTTTCTTTACTTTGACTTCTATAAAAGCAAAATACAACATTATTCCACAGTAAGGCAAAGTCTTTATAAATATGGTCAATGATGAATCTGCTGAGGTTTTGCCAAAATGTTCTGGTGTGTGAGCAATACCAAAAGAGGTGCAAAACAGTTTCTGGGTGGTCTTCACAAAAGAATAGTTTGTATTGATGTCTCTTTTAAATTTAACAATGTAATGATTAGCAGGGTAATATCTGTGAATTATTCTGAACGACACTTCTTTTCACCTTGTTAAGTATCTTTTTTCCAGTCAATGTCATTTACAAATTGATTCCAATAAAATGTAATATTTGGAATAGAAACAATTTCTTTCTGAAATAAAACATTAATGTTCTTATTATTTCGAGGAAGTTGGGAAAAACAGATTTTTCCTACTGGTGATTCAGCCACATCGGGGAGGGAAACAGTAGTAGGTGGAAGTCTGCCAATATATCTAAAAAGCATGATTGTGCCTGATGGAATGGCGTCAAATACAATTGCAAATTCTCTTGGCATAACTGGAATGTTGTATGTTGATAAAAATTCTCTATAGGAGAAAAGTCGCCCCTCTCTATTAAATAGCTGGTCCACCAGCAGAATCTGATCGAGTACCCAATTCTCAAAAAGAGTGATTTGTTCTTATATAATATCTCTGTTATTCCAAATTAGATACCTCTGAGGTGAGGAATTATGCTTATAAATGAGAGACCATGCTAAAAGGACTTGCTTGTGAAAAGTGGACAGTTTAACAGGGGGTTTGTCCACATTGTAGTTACAGTTTAGAATAAAGCCCAAACCACCAAAGCGAGAGAATATATAGTGGGGAATAAAGTTCCAAATCAAGACAGGGTTTTTAAGAAAATGCTTAGCCCAATTAATCTTAAAAGTATTATGTAGAGTATTTAAGTCTAAAAAGTTGAGACCACTAAATTCTACTAAATTATTCATAACAACACTTTCTTTGATACAATGGGTACGATTTTTCCAGATGAAGTCAAAAAGCATTCTATCACTTTACAAATTTTACTGTCCAGTTGTAAAGAGAGAGCTTCATCTGTAAGCCGGGATATCCCTTCAGCCTTGGTAAGTAATAATTTTAGATAAGTCCCTTTGCAACTACTGGTTCAGTTTGTTCTGAGTTTTTTTAATGTTTGGACATCTTATTTTCTGATCTTTAGAGATAATAATACCTAAGTACGTAACTTCTTCCTTGATCGGAATGTTGCAAATAGTTTGTTACAATTACAATCTTTTAAAGGCAACAGTTCACATTTATTAATATTTAGGCATATACCAGAGGCCTTTGAAAACTGCTTAATTACTTGAATGGCGACAGGTATGTGGCTTACCTTTTTTTTAAAGATTGTGGTATCGACGCAAGCTGACTGATGATAATATCCCTACCCACAATAGAAATTCCTTGTACTGTTACCGACATGAGTAACAGTACAAGACAATAAAAATCGGGCATCCCTGAATTCCCTGTTTCAGATTAATCTAGGGGAAGTTCCATTTTTCAGTTTGATAGAGCTATTTCCATTAACATATAAGGTTTTAATTGCTTTGCAAAAAAATCCCCAAAATCAAATTTTCTAAAAATAAATTGGTGTTCTATTGTGTCACAAGCCTTATAGAAATCTAAGAAGAGGATGAAGCCCCCCAGCAAGCAATTTCACGGTTAAAAGACGTCTAATAGACGTCTAAACAGGGCCCAGTGAAAGTTTGGTAGACGTCTAATCGTAGCCCAAAAATAGTCTAGTCATCAATTAGACTACCATTGAACGGCTACATATATCGTGTATTAGATGGTGAAAATGGGTCTAGGCTAAAACAAGGTTGAATTTGGGCTGTACGTGAAAAGTTAATAGACGTCTAACCATAGCTCAAGAATAGACCAAATACACAGCTTTTTAATGGCTACATATCTACATCTAATAGACAACAGAATAGTGGTTCAGAATAGTGATTGTTTTTACTTAAACATAACAGGTTCTCATAAATGGTAATCCATCCAAACAAATTAAATATAAAGATTTTATTAAGAAAAAGGATTACAACATAGACAACTTAAGATAATACAACATGATGAATATAAAGAAATTATTGATAAAATATTATTATAAATACAAATACAAAACCATTTTAACAACATGCAGTAGTAAAAACATAAATAATGAGAAAATAAATGGGTTGCTACATCCAAATCTAGATCATCATATAAGCTGGTACTTGATGCAGGAAGAGCATCAGATGGGTCTCTCGGTTGGCGCCAGTCTCTCGGGTAAATGGGATCCATAACTGTTGAATATGTAAGAATATGAATATAAGTAAACATATAATTGACTTAAGACATGACTATCAACAAATGATTTTAAATGAAAAAATACACTTTATTTCTAATTATCATTCTAATGAAGGTTAAAAAAAGAAAAGAAAATTTCATTTATAACGTTTTTTTCTTTTAATTTAAAAGCCCTTATTTATTAACTTACTGACCCATTTACCACTATGGAAAATACAAAGATACTTGAAAAGGACATGTTTTAGCCATCATGTTGCATTAGAACAACCAAAGACAATTGGGAAAGCTGCTTTTATTCTTTTGAGAGAGCTAGTTAGTGCTGTGAATGTAATGTCCTGTATTTATTGTTGTAACGTTACTTTGCAGTATGGTGGATAATTGGCATAAATATTTAGTGTCAAAAGTCAAAACTCATATTTCCATATCATAATAATCTAATGTTAGTGAGTAAAATATATGTGTGGCTTTCATTACAAAATTATAAAAGGTAAGGTTGCACATGTTTCATGTTCACCCCCTTTGAATTCAAGAGTTTTTAAGGGCACGAGGAAACCTGTGGGTATCATGGAGTAACTTTAACCTTTAGATAAATAATGAAGACATGTCAAACAAAGACACAGATACTTACAAGACCAAAGTAAATGTCTTTTTGCTTCCTCTGTTCTTAAACTCTCGCGCGTTGCTAGTATTGTGTCGTTCAAAGAACGTTTCGTTCATAAGAGCTAATCGTGTATATGACTTGGGAGGAACGGGTTGTCTCAGTGAGTAATTCGTTCATTTTCACGCATGCGTGAAGGATCTTGGACTCTTACCTTCACTCATCACATGGCAGCTGCATGGGCTCAGTCAGCACAGGAAACAGAACTGATTAGTTAACGACTCTCAATTGTGGGTCTGTTTGAGTCGTTCATTTGTCACGTGACAGCTCAGCTACAGGGCTGTGGTAAGCAGGCAGCACAGGAAACAGAATTGATTAGTTCACAACTCTCAACTGTGGGTCTGTTTGAGTTGTTCATTTGTCATGTGACAGCTCAGCTACAGGGCTGTGGTAAGCAGGCAGCACAGGAAACAGAATTGATTAGTTCACAACTCTCAACTGTGGGTCTGTTTGAGTTGTTCATTTGTCACGTGACAGCTCCTACAGGGCTGTGGTAAGCAGGCAGCACAGGAACAGAATTGATTAGTTCACGACTCTCAACTGTGGGTCTCTAGTGTGAGTCGTTCATTTGTCACGTGACAGCTCTTACTGTGGAGCAGGAATGAACGACTCGTTCACCGCTTACATGGGTCCTCCTCAGTCTTTCGTTCATTCTGCAGTCTGAGTGACTGCCAGTGCT
>NW_024044146.1:0-9458 GCF_014851395.1 Micropterus salmoides
AATCACAATATAATTCATCCTGCCTAAATATAAAGCTATTCTCAAAAGGACGAAACCAGTTATCAAGCAGATACAGATGTGGTCTGAAACAAACAAAGATCAACTCAGAGACTGTTTTGAACACAAATTGGGACATCTTCTTTGAATCATGTCTGGATGGGAAGGAACTCACGGACACTATAACATCATATATTAAGTTCTGTGAGGACTGTGTATCTGAAACAAAGACTATCAGAATTTTCCCAATAATAAACCCTGGGTTTCCAAAAATTTAAAACCTGCCTGAATGAAGAAAGAAAGATTGCCTTTTGTTCAGGCAACATGGAACTAGTGCAGGAAAAAGGAAACAAACTAAGGGGGGATTTCATTAAGGAAAAAATTCAGTATAAAAACAAAAATAGAGAGTAAATTCTTCATTGGGAATATAAAACAGGCTTGGGGGGCTTAAACATCTTAATGGGAAAAAGTTGCAGTAAGGGTGACAGTACTGTAGTTTGCAGTCAAAGTCTTGTAGATGAAATGAATATGTTCTTCTGCAGGTTTGATGCTGTGGATGATAAGGTGAGTGTGATGATATGTAAAAATCTTCCTATAGGCGCACCAAATTTATTACAGAAGATGCTGTTGTCAAAGCCTTAATAAAATAAAACCAAATAAGGCCGCTGGCCCAGATGGCCTGAAAGCCTGCTTACTTAAAGATTGTGCCCCACAATTAAAAGGTGTCTTTTCAAGGCTTTTTAACTTTCTTCTGGTTGCAGGTGTACCCTCGCTTGGAAATTTTCTTTAATAAAGCCCATACCTAGAAAGCCTGGTGCATAAGCCTGAAGATTTCTGACCTATAGCTATCACCTCCATATTGTGTAAATCAATGGAGAGAGTTCTGGTAGATCTCCTGACCTCCCAAATAACCACCATGTAGATCCGTTGCAGTTCGCCTATAGAAGTGAAAGGGGGACTGACGATGCCGTGCTGGTCCTTTTAGACTCTATTTCAAAACAGCTTGCACCCCCCAATGGGCAAGCTAGAGTTCTATTCATAGACTTTAGTGCAGCATTTAATTCTATGAAGCTACATATTCTCCTGCAAAAACTAGCCAATATTAAGATAGATAAGGCCTTGGTTCTTTGGATCAGAGACTTTCTTTCCTGTCGCCCTCAGAGGGTATGTGTAAATGGCTTTTTGTCAGGAGTGCATACTACTTTCCCCTGTGCTTTTTTCTCTATTCACAAATGAATTTCCATAAATAATAGTACCGTTAAGGTGATAAAATATGCAGATGATGTGGTCTTAGTAGGAATCTTACAAAAAATGTACCCCTCTGGTGAGGCCTCTTATTTAGCACATGTAACGGCCCTTGAAGCATTGTGCAAAGATAGCGAGCTAGAAATCAATGTGGCAAAGACAAACAAGCTAATCTTTGCAATAAAGAAGACATAACAACAGAGCCAGTTGTACTTAATGGTCAAGTAGTTGAAACTGTGGGAACTTTTAAGTATTTAGGCACGGTTCTTGACAACCATTTGAGTTTTATAGATAATACAGATTATATTTTTAAGAAATGTTCACAACGACTTAATCTCCTCAGAATACTGAACTGCCTGGGCTTTAGTGCTCAGACTATTGAACTAGCATACATCACACACATTGAAAGTGTTTTAACCTTTCATCTCTCTGCTTGGTTTGGTCATTTAAATTGCAAGCTTAAGAACAAGCTTAACAGGATAGTGTTAATGGCTAGTAAAATAGTAGGAAATCCTCAAAAACATCTGACCCAAATATATACTGACAGAATGAGAAAGAAGGCTAGAAAAATCACTACAGACAGCACTCACTCTTTCTAGCCAGTTTGAGCTTCTGAAGTCTGGGAGGCGCTTCAGGGTGCCTCTTGCAAAAAGTACTTTTAGGAAATCTTTTGTCCCAAATGCTATTGGTATCCTGAACCAAACCAAGTAACTACAGCAAATTAATTATCATGATGTATTTAAAGTACATTTATTTGTATGATATTTTATATTGTTTTTTGTTTTATTTTTTTATTTCCTTTACTCTGCTTGATGTTGTTTGAATGTTCATTTGTATTGTATGTCTTGGTGAGCCAAAGAAAAATTTCCATCTCGGTGGACAATAAAGATTTATTAATTAATTCATTTATTCATTAATCAGCCACTGTCTCGACGGTATGCCCAACAGCATGGTTGCACAGATTTATGGGCGTGGAAACAGTCCACGCTTGTGGGTCATACGCACGTGCAGAACCGCTAAGTAGCACATCTTGAGAGGTAGCATAAATCGACAGAACACCGGCCTCCCGCCCGGCCTCCAGAGGGTCTCCGTCTGTGCATCCCTGTCCAGGTCATCCTCCGGACTTGTTCACCCCTTTGTTCAGCACCTCGGCCTTCTGCCTGAGTTTCCCTGTTTTGCCAAGGTTCGGCCACAGCTTGTGGTCCCCTGCTCTGCCCGTGTCTGGCCCTCTGTTTGTTTTGCGGCCCCTGGACACCCAGAAATCCCACCCCTGACCTCCCTCAAAAATATTGTTTCGCTGTTGTGATGGTGAGCTGCTGCTACCCTCTTGTTGAAGCCATACTTCAGATTGGTCATACTAAATTATTTATGATTATGTTTTTGTTGTGACGCAGGCGACGTGGTTGTTGATTTAGGGACCGCTGATCAGCTGCTCACGGGGGTGGAAAGGCAAATCATTTTCAACCACAGAATGCAGCATTATTTAGCGTGAATTCTTTGGATTGCGGAAAAGAAATGAATGAATGCGCGTGGATTTACAGACCGCTCCCACTCCTCTGATGGTCAGACACTGAACTCACCCACAGGTATCTGATATCTGACATCACTTCCTGTCTGGGCTTTGAGGTGCATTCCCTACTCAGGGAATTACCCACAGTTCATAGTGTTGTGACGTTAAACACGGGGTTACCAGGGGAGGCTGGAGGCATTAAAAAAGGTAAACAAACATGGAAGGAGCAACTAGAAGGAAAAATCAGTTTACGGGACAGCAAACCCGTCAGTGCCTCGGCCCTGAAGGAAAACAAGTCAAATAAAAGGTCCCAAACCCACAACGGTCCATAGTGTGTTCTAGCTTCCTACAATAATGAGATTCTCCACAAAGTGCTGTCCCATTTTACTGTTTCAGACCCTGCAGCCTCTCGCACGCATTCACCTGACCAGGTGATTTCACCTGAGTCTGTCAGCTTCAGCTTTCGGCTTAAGACTCGAGTTAGAGACACAGACTCGAGTCCGACTTAAGTCGCACACACAGTGACTTCAGACTCGACTCGGACTCAAGGTTCAGGACTCGTGAACAATATTTATTTTTAGGAAGCGTACGATGAGCGTGCCGTTATTCCATCCCTGCGCTGCCTATAACCTGCCTACGTAACACGTAGTATCAGCTGCACGACGGCTCGTGAGAGAGGACAACAAACAGCGGCAGCTGCTGAGCCGTTCATCATAAACTTTGGCTTTAAAACTTCATACAACAAAGTAGGTTAGTAACCTGGGGTGAGTAAACATGTTTAGCTCAGCATTGGCCATCTAACGTTAGCTTGCTTCTTGCTTCAGCTACGACCTACGAGAGGTTAACTCCGACTGTCGTTCGTTATGAAAAGATGAATGAGCGTTTGTTTAGTTGCGGTGGTTGATTAACATAATTATTTATGTTCCGCTGGCTGCAGTCACGTTAACGTTACCACAAGAGACTTGACTTGGACTTGTGAGCATCTCTGGGTTTCAGGGTTTAGTCTTCAGGGTTCAGGCTGGGATTGGGTGGTTGATAACCTGAGAGGTTTTTCAGGATTCCCTTCAGTTGTTTTAACCCTTAGAAATTCAGTTTGGGATATTTCTTCATTGGATCAGAGGATTGATGAAACCAAACGGTAAACTGGTGTCCCGCCCGTTCAGAGTGCTTCACACACTGATGGCACCGTCAGCGTCTTGCTCAAGGACACAGCTACATGCAGACTGGAGGAGCCGGGATCGAACCGCCTGTCTGACAATTATTGGGCCACCTGCTCTAGCTCCTGAGCCACAGCCGGCCCAAAAAGTCACACTTACATGTTTCATCGAAAAATTTGTGTATTTATTGTTGTTGTGTTGTTGAAAAAGTCTCACCTTGATGTCGTGATCCAGACTGTGACAGAGAACCTGCCATGGAGGAGTGTACCTGAACATCCTGGTTTCAACTTGATATGAATGGTTCCTACTGGTTTTGGTCTGTATGATGACGATGATGATGATGACGATGATGAGGATGTCAGTCAGACCCTCAGCCAGCAGGAACCAATCACCATTAACCCTGAGAGAGACCAAGAGAATAGCTGAGATCTTCATGAATGTCTCAGTATATATACAGTATTTATGTATAGTATTTATATACACACATATATATACATATATATATACACATATATATATACACACACACACACACACACACGTATACATACATATATACACATATATCCAGGGCAACCTGATGACAAATGGGCTACTGGAACAAGACATTCATGGACTACAGCAGAAAATGGCGTACATCAGCTCATTGGTCTCGGTTATGGCTTTAGTAGGGATAGTATGTAGTGCTGTGTCACATCTTCTAGCAGACTTTCAGAGGGTACTATGTCACTTAGCCTTGGCAATCTTGGTCATTGTACTTGGGGGTCCAGCTTGGTTATGATCTTCAATCATAAGTCAGTCGCCCTTGTGTTGAGTGATTCTGTACCATAAGGCTTGTTGTTATCGGGGCTTGGGGCCCAATCTCTGAGTGTGGGGATGATGATAACATCTCCCTGCTGACCTGTCGTCCTGGCTCCCCCTTGCCGTAGCATATTTGTTGTACCTCATCAGTCTCTAGTTGTGGGGTGCTGTTTGCCGTATGTTAGAACACTGAGCTGGAAGTGTTGATGATGGGTTTCGAAGCATCCATATATCCCATAGTCTCTGCATATAACCCCTCTCACTGGGATTGCTTGTATAGTAGCATTGCATCAGATCCATTTTCTGCTCTAGTCCATGAATGTCTTGTTCCAGTAGACCATTTGTCATCAGGTTGCCCTGGTTATATATATACACACACACACACACACACTACATATATATATATACACCCACAATATATACATACATACATATATATGTGTATATATTTTACTGAGATGTATAAATAATATATACTGTATATACTGTATATAATAAATTGAGTTTCTTGATATTATTTTATCCCAAGAAAACGTTTACTTCACTTTAAGAAAATAATATTTTAACTCTGTCTAATCAGAGTCACAGATGAAAAGTAATCAGTGATGTAAACACACCAACGCCGTTTAGTTGTTCACTTTTGGCGTCTCTATCAACAGAGCTGTCAATCACAGCAGGAGTGCCAGCTTCGTCCAGTCATGTTGTCTGCATGGTGGAGACAACATGTTTGAACAACCTGATCAATAAATTCATCCACCAGCTGATCAGAGACCAGGTAGGTGATGTCATGATGTCACACAGGTAAGAACCAACAGAATAAACAGAACTGGACTCACCCTGCAGGCTCTGCTCCACCAGCTGATGGAGGACTGATCCACAGAGACCGAGTGTGTGTTGCTGAGCAGTAGAATTTGTCAGGAATGTTGCTGACCAGCAGAAACACACACACAGTCAGTATTTGATCAGGGTCCAAAGCTACAATTGTTCCAGTCCTCCAGAGTCCGCTTGGGCTGCAGACTAGACTGCTCTGAAAATGACCCACAATGCACAACGATGCAGATGTGACGTTGTAAAACAACAACCACTAAAATAATAATATGGACCATATTTCTTTTTGAAGACTTTTGCTTTATTGTTGATGCAGCGAGCTCTCATGATGTTCAGACGGTTGAATACTTTGGGTCAGTTTGTGTGACATCAGGTAAACCCACAGCAGGGGGGGCCAAATCCGTCCCCGAAACAAAAACATTCGGTCCCCTGAGCGAAGCTGCAGTTTGCATCAAATAACGACAACAAGATGCACATCAGAGACCTGGACCCAGTCCAGGTCTCTGATGTGCGGTCCAGGCCTGGGCTGGACCGGGTCCAGGTCTCTGAGCCTTGCAGTGCAACCAGTTTCAGAACATAAAACTTAAACACAGTGATGTCATACAGGTGAACACACACCTGCGAGCCCACGCTGACCTCTGACCCGCAGGTGTGGGCCTGAGCTGAGAGCAGATCTGTTGCTAAACGACACAGCAGCTGCACACGGCGCTCTGGATGTATTGATTAAGGCTTTGTGAATTTTTAGATGCTGCTCATAATCTCATCGTGCCAGAAGCCTCAGGACGCCTCAGGACGCCTCAGGACGCCACGGTCCGTCCGGTCAGGTGACTTGGAATTCGCCTCTCAGAGGACAAACTTTTGAGTTCAGGACAAAATGTTCCAGTGCTTCTTTGACACAAACGAGGACAAACTGATGTGTCTCTCTCGTCCTCACTGGTGTCTTTCAGTCGGCCATCTTTGTTGTGTTGTCATCGTGGCATCCATCAGATCTGTTGATGGAGACATGCAGCCGTTTGATCCTGACGCGTGTCCGTCAGTGAGGACGTCTCGCCGATTCAGCTCCATCGATTCAAACAACTTTTAAACTGGGAAGGTAAAGCGAGGAAAAAGAAAGAGTGATGATAGCTTCTTAACATGACCACAATGACCACATGGACCACAATGACCACATGGCCCACAATGACCACATGGCCACATGGACCACAATGACCACATGGACCACAATGACCACATGGACCACAATGACCACAATGACCACATGGACCACAATGACCACATGGCCACATGGACCACAATGACCACATGGACCACATGGACCACATGGACCACAATGACCACATGGACCACATGGACCACATGGACCACAAGGACCACAATGACCACATGGCCACATGGACCACAATGACCACATGGACCACAATGACCACATGGCCACATGGACCACAATGACCACAATGGACCACAATGACCACATGGCCACATGGACCACAAAGACCACATGGACCACAATGGCTACATGGACCACAATGGCCACATGGACCACATGGACCACAAAGACCACATGGACCACAATGACCACAATGACCACATGGCCACATGGACCACATGGACCACAATGACCACAATGACCACATGGACCACAAGGACCACAATGACCACATGGACCACAATGACCACATGGACCACAATGACCACATGGACCACAAGGACCACAAGGACCACAATGACCACATGGACCACAATGACCACATGGACCACAAGGACCACAGGGACCACAATGACCACATGGCCACATGGACCACAATGACCACATGGACCACAATGACCACATGGCCCACAATGACCACATGGCCACATGGACCACCATGGCCACATGGACCACCATGACCACATGGCCACATGGACCACAATGACCACATGGACCACAATGACCACATGGACCACAATGACCACATGGACCACATGGACCACAAGGACCACAATGACCACATGGACCACAATGACCACATGGACCACAATGACCACATGGCCACATGGACCACAATGACCACATGGACCACAATGACCACATGGACCACAATGACCACATGGCCACATGGACCACAAGGACCACAATGACCACATGGACCACAATGGCCACATGGACCACAATGACCACATGGCCACATGGCCACATGGACCACAAAGACCACATGGACCACAATGACCACATGGCCACAATGGCCACATGGACCACAATGACCACAATAGCCCACAATGGCCACATGGCCACATGGACCACAAAGACCACATGGACCACAATGACCACATGGCCACAAGGACCACAATGACCACAATGGCCACATGGACCACAATGACCACATGGCCACATGGACCACAAAGACCACATGGACCACAATGACCACAATGACCACATGGACCACAATGACCACATGGCCACATGGACCACAAAGACCACATGGACCACAATGACCACATGGCCACATGGACCACAAAGACCACATGGACCACAATGACCACAATGACCACATGGCCACATGTTTAATGAACAGATGAAACTGGATGCAAGTTTCTGTCTCTCTGCCTGTCTTACTGCACAATCATGTTGAGTTGGCTCTCAATCAAGAAGCAAAAGTATGTCATGTGATGTGGTGGAGGTGAAGGAGGTGGAGGAGGTGAAGGAGTCTGCAAACACAAACACAGAATCAGTTCCTTTTGTAGTGAGTCGACCCGTCAGGTCAATTTTATTGTCTTTTAGAAAAAAAAGCTGAAAAGACAAACAGGAAGTTGTCAAATAAATACAGAATTCAGTGTTTCATGTTTGTAACAAGGGCGAGATTAATGACATCTCAAGACTGCATGGCTAATGCTAATGCTAATGCTACCGCTAATGCTAAAGCTAATCAAATGGATGGAGGCGGCACAAGTGGAAACACGAGGAGTACAAAAGTAAAAATAGAAAAAAGTAAAGAAAGGTTTTAAAAAACAGGAGGATGAAGAAAGAGGAAATGATGTGATGTTAGAGGCGGGGCTAAGGGCAGTGGGTGGGGTTAAGTTCCTGTAGTCCTGGAAAGTCTCCGTCCTTTACTTTTATATTATTATATTAGGTTTCAGAGCGGCGCCCCCTGCAGGATCACATGATGCTGCAGCACTTACACGGCTGCTTCTCCTTCTTCATCTCCACCGCTCCTCCCTTCTCCTCCTTCACCTCCCCAGCAGTCTTCCCGTTGTTTGCCGTCATCGTCTGCGGAGGTTTTGTTGAGGGCGGCAGGGCAGTGGAGGCGGGCAGAGGAACGCCGGTGTCCTTCTTCCCTTCGCCCGGAGACGTTTTCCCATCAGTGTCGTCGATGAGGACCAGCTCGGCCTTCACCGTCCCCTGCAGACCCAGAACCTTCTTGGTCTCGTCCTCGTCCTCCACGCTCTGATAGCCCATGAAACACCATGGTGACGGGGTTCTCTGCGCTGGCCTCGCCCATGATCGGCTCGCTGCCTGTTTTGGCCTCCAGCCCGGTGATCTCCGGAGGCGGCGGCTCAGGACCCGCCTCCTCCTGGACCTCCGCTGTGGGGAGAGAGGTCACCGTGGCGACGGTCTGTGACATCATCGAGGCCTCGTCGGCTTTGTGGATGAGCTCTTCGACCTCGGAGAAGCTGAGCAGTTGGACGCCATCTTCACCGTTCATCTTGTGGACCACTGGGAGACAAAGAGAGACCTAGTTACACCTGACCTCCGGCTGAAGGACCAATTGAAACAGACTATTCTCCTGCTATTTTGTGATGTCATAACATACTGGAGGACACCTGTATGTAACTAACATCCTCCTCTCTCCTCCTGACAGTCAGGTGAGTTTGTTTGTTGTCTCATTTGATATGAAGCTTCAATGTTAGGTACATGAAGGACAGGGGAGGAGAGGGGAGGAGAG
>NW_024044147.1:0-11481 GCF_014851395.1 Micropterus salmoides
TTGTCGTTCCTTCCTGTCCCGGCTCAAAGTTGTATTAACACAAACTTCTGAAACTGTCTTCTGTAACGAGCAGCTGTAGCACTGAAATGTTGATTGTTCTGGTTTGAAACAGCGGTAAATGTTTCTGAGACCAAGCCCAGAATTCCCGAGGTGTTGCAGTGCTTCTATTAACTGTTCTCTAGGGACTGGATAACCCTGAGGCTGATCAAAGACTTTTTTAAACACAAAGCATAATTATGATTACCAAGGGCAAGAAGGCATAGTTAATAAAGTATTTAAGGATGTTGTCCTTGTGTTGGGGGTTTGCACACCTGGTTGAACATGGGGAGAGGTAGGAGTAGATGAGCAGGAAGTTTCCCTGGCTGTTTAGCTTCAATTTGTCCAAGTCTTTGAGTACTCGAGGATCTGCATGTTCACCGGAGGTTTCTCTTGGTCTAGCTATGACCATTTTGGTACTTGTCATTACTCTGTTCCGCCTTTGAACTAGATCTCCAACATCGTTTTTCGGAAGGATCTTGTAAAGTGTGTTTGGGTCCTGGTTCAGCGGGATGTTTGTGGCCAGAAAGTACTGGCCTGTTATCCGTACCTGTTGAAGGAGAAAGATGCACAAACTGTAACAAAACAAAACAAAGCTGCTGAGAGACTAGAAGGAGTTTAAGCTGAAGGTTTGTCCATGTGTGCAACAAAGTTCTTCACTCCAGAAAGTCTCATAGATGCCCGTCAGATCATAAACTCTGACTGTGAAAGCACCAACAGATCTTATACTCTTTATGTTTTTATTCTGTCCTCAGTGTGAGGGACTGTACACACTGACAGATGGCTAACAGGCTTCAAGAGAAAGTCAGAGGCTGGAGTAAAGTTCAAGGCTCTTTACTGTTGTCGTAATTCTCATGAAGGAATTTTGTAAAACTGAAATGATACAGAAAGAGAGCATCAATCACTGAATGCTATTCAAACATGTTATACATCACCAGACATAAAATAATCTACAGCTAAGCTACAAAGTTGTAACATAAACATATTACATCCAGCTTTACGTTCAAGCTGGTAACTTGTAAATATAGTACGTGCAGCTCTATGGAGGACCGATCCTGACAAATTCAGAAATAAATACAGAAATAAATAAATGCTCAATAAATAAATAAGCATCCGATTAAATTAAGTAAATAAATAAATGTAGGCAGTAATTAAATTATACAAGGAGACATAAATGTATATATCTATTTTAATTAGCTTCTTTACTTATTCACCTTTGTAATAATTACCTTATTTATTTATTGTCCGTTATAATCTTCAACTTTATTTATTAATTACTTCTTTTTTAAATATATTTATTTATGTGTGTGTTAATATTTCTGTCTGTTTTATTCTTCCGTTGCATTTTCTACCCTATTTATTTCCCCAGTGGTATTTATTTCTGTCTGTCCTTTTTACATTTCTCTATGCATTTCTGCCTTGTTATGCAAATGAGGAGGGGCGGGGTCTCAAGGGGTGAACTTCTCCCCTATTGGTGGACCAGTCAGATGGAAGAGCTCTAGGCCTTCTCTGCTTGCACACAGTCAGATGGCTTCCTTCAGTGCGCTGAGGTGTTTAGCAACTCTGTTTGAAGACACTACCAGCCATGTCTTTCATGTGGACACTCTGACAGACAGTGTTTTCAGTTTGCTTATTTATTTATTGAGCATTTATTTATTTCTGTATTTATTTCTGAATTTGTCAGGATCAGTCCTCCATAGAGCTCAACTGCTAAAACTAACATAAACTATGGGCGACCTCTTCACAGAAAGGCTATACAATAATACAATAGCTAGTTTAACGTTGGCAGTTTCACATGTAAACAAATATTCAAGTAACATCACAGAATGTCTTACATGACACTTGTGTATCAATGTAATTAACTATAAATTAAAATACAAATTACAAGTGATGCTTTCCCAAGGCCCAAGCAGAATGGGAAAAGGATAAGGTGACTGGAGCTGCAAGCTGAACGCACGGCATGTAGCTACTAATGTATTTCCTGATCAGACTGCATCATGTGACAAAATCAACCAATTAAAACAATGTAAGAATTATATATGAACATAATGAATTACCCCCAGATGACCACTAGGGGGAGAAAAAATTAAATGCAAAGTTCTTACAGAACACGACAGTTCTAACATTTCTGTCCTCAGAAGTTCACCAGCTAAATTAAAAACCGAACAACACCAGCACCATAAACACAGTACGTCCCCGTAAACCCAGGAAAAGAAAGATCGCAGAGAGCTGACCAGCAATGAAAGTCAATCAGCTCTTCTGAGTGTGAACAAAACTGTGTTTTCAGGTGAAATTAACAATAATTTACAACTGATCAGAATGTAAATAGTTGCATAGGATGGTTAATGTCATACAATACAAAATTATAAGCGTGATTAGGCCACGACGCTGTTTAATATGTGATGTCTGGCTGCAAATATAAAGTAAACTAGACAAAGACATCAAAAAAAGCATAGGGGACGTCAGATTATATCATTATGTCAAAGTACATTAACTTAAAGTCTGGAACTCTGAGTGTATTTTCTCTTTAAAAAGACAATTAATTAATTAATTAACAGACTCTCTCAAAAGATCTACAGTAGATATATTATTATTATTATTATATAAGAGTAAAAACTGAATTTTAAGTTTCGCGTTCTGTCGTTTCTTTTTCTCCGTTACTTTTCCTGATGTGTTGGATTTTTGGGTATCGACATATTTAGGCAGGTATCGTATCGAAGTCATAAGTTTGCTATCGACAAAAGTCCGGCTTCACAGAGTCACATCAGACTGCCGTTTCTGTCAAGTTCACCTCCGTTGTTTGAACTTTTGTATGTGGAGGCAGATATTTCCAAACCTGGAGACAACGTATTTCTCTTAAAGCTCTGTAAAAACTGTTCTATTAACATTCATGCCAATAAAGCAAATTTGAATTGAATTGACATAAAACTATCTGACTGGACAGATTAAAGGGACCAGAGCTAATGAGGATTTTTACATTTTTAGTTAACGGACACGTATATATAAAATACAGTCCCACTGTGAGTTTACTCACTGACTCCTGACGTGCGTTGTGATGGCCTCTACAATCCCAGCCAGCCAGTTCACGTCCACATCAGCCAAATTGGTCCCAGCTGAGAGCAGGAACACCAGCATCATCCAGGGCAGGAGATTCATCTGAACAGCAGAACATCAGTGTTTAGTTGACCTCCCAGTTAATCAGTTCAACTCCTAAATGATCGAAAAGTTTCTCACCTTCACTGCTGTTTCCAACAAGCTGCTCGTCTCCAACAAGCTGCAACAGGAAAGATTCAAAACTAAATGAACCTGCAGCAAAGTGAAACCAGGTTCTGGACGGAATTCAGCTCTGGACAAACTGCTGTTGGTGGTTTATTTACCTGCTCAGGTGGAGGAAGCTTTCTGCTGTCTTCAGCTGTACAAGTGGAGGCGGTGATGCTGTTTGCAGTAATTTATAGGGGGGAGGGGGGCAGGACAGGCAGTCCTCAGCTTAATCAAGACATTTAAAAATGGGGAAGAAAGAAAAGATGTTATCACACATCTGAAACCTCCCTGTCCACTTATTAATCCATAAAACTAGATCTTAATGAATATGAGAAATGTTTTTTGTTTGGCATCTTCCTTGTTTTACATTTTCTACGCAAATGAAGACTGCAGTGAGTTGAACCAGTTTAGAAACTGGACTCTACAACTACTAGCATGTAAAATGGTATAAAAGTGGATTTTTATCTAGATCTAGATTTCTGATTATGTTTATTTTGAATTTATGTAAAAGAACATCCGACAAGAAAATGAAATCAAGTAGACAAAATACAGTGATTAGAATAACACAATAAAATGTTTTTTAATTAATTAACAATAGTTGCAGCCAAAGACTTTTTAACTCTTGTCAATTTGCCTGGTGTGCCAGATTACCAGTCCAGCCCTGATCAGCTTATAAACCTCCTCAGGTCAAAAGTCCAAGGCCTAGAGAGGTCTTGGGACTAGTTTCTGAGGATTTGCTGCAGAGGTCTCCATTTCATATCAAGTTTTTATTTAAAGGCGCATCATGGAGTTTCCAGCGGCCACTAGCGGTGCGGTTCTAAGATTGCTACCAGGCGTGTGCTCGTACGTGTGTCTGGAACTCATGAGCCAGCAGAATCCGAAACACAACCGCTTTCATACAGAAATGCTGCAGGAACAGCAGCATGCAGGCTGTGGCTTTTCACTCAGACATGTTCAGGCTCTGTTACTTCAACGTTCCCGTCTCAGAGGCGGATCAACACGGCGGCGTACCTTTAATTCAGCGCAGCGAGCCGCACATCGGCTCAATCCTCCCAGGTGGAGAAGCCGTGTACCTGAGTATCATTAAAACCACAGTAAACCTAAACTGAACATTACGAAGCAAACAGCGGCAGGTCTGAGCTACTGTAGCGTTAGCTGGCTGTTCATGGCTGCATCACTATAGGCTAACGATAGTAAACAAATCGGTCCACATTTACTTTTCACCGTTACATCTTTTCAGGCTAAACCAACAGTGGTACACAGGATAGTAACATGGGTCATGTTAGTTGGTGAAGTAATGTGGAAAGAGATAGAACTTTGCACCGGATAACTCTAGCAACCTCTCGGCATTAGCTGGCGAGCTAATGTGACTTTCTCTGTTTCTCCAGCTTTACTGATGCTCACTTTGTTCTTACTCGACATCATCTGAACCTGTTTGGTCTGATGGGCTTCAGCACATAAACCTTTACTGCTGTTTTGGATCCTTACGTGGAGCCCGTGTTTTACTGTGAGCCGGTTGTTTTATGGTGCGGACTGCATGTCGTTAGCTGCCGTGTTGTTGCTGTAGTCTGAGCGCTCGGGAGACCTCACATTTAAAGCAGAATAGTGTCTGATGGAAGCAACAGAGAAAACAGGCGTGGGCTTAATTTCTAAGTGGGTTTTGAGCCCACTGACAATAAGACAATAAACATTTAATGATTTTCATTGAAAAACTTACATATAGCCCCCTTAAGGTGATGAAGACAAACTGTGATCAGTGTGTTGAAATGTTGAACTTGTGTTGTGTTGAACAGAGATAAGATCAAACTTCTGCTGCCTGGATGACCGACACTTTCACCTGAAACCAACTGCTGTGCTTACAAAGAGGTTTCATCATCTGCCAGCGAGGGTCAAACGTCAGAGACCTGGTTTCAGAGGTCTGGGGACTGGTTTCAGAGGTCAGAGAACTGGTTTCAGAGGTCTGGGGACTGGTTTCAGAGGTCAGAGAACTGGTTTCAGAGGTCAGAGAACTGGTTTCAGAGGTCTGGGGACTGGTTTCAGAGGTCAGAGAACTGGTTTCAGAGGTCTGGGGACTGGTTTCAGAGGTCAGAGGCCTGGTTTCAGAGGTCTGGGGACTGGTTTCAGAGGTCAGAGGCCTGGTTTCAGAGGTCTGGGGACTGGTTTCAGAGGTCAGAGAACTGGTTTCAGAGGTCAGAGAACTGGTTTCAGAGGTCAGAGGGCTGGTTTCAGAGGTCTGGGGACTGGTTTCAGAGGTCAGAGGACTGGTTTCAGAGTCAGAGGCCTGGTTTCAGAGATCAGAGGTCAGAGGCTGGTTTCAGAGGTCAGAGACTGGTTTCAGAGGTCAGAGGCTGGTTTCAGAGGTCAGAGGGCTGGTTTCAGAGGTCAGAGGGCTGGTTTCAGAGTCAGAGGCCTGGTTTTAGAGGTCAGAGGGCTGGTTTCAGAGGTCAGAGGCTGGTTTCAGAGTCAGAGGTCAGAGGGCTGGTTTCAGAGGTCAGAGGCCTGGTTTTAGAGGTCAGAGGGCTGGTTTCAGAGGTCAGAGGGCTGGTTTCAGAGGTCAGAGGCCTGGTTTCAGAGGTCAGAGGGCTGGTTTCAGAGGTCAGAGGCTGGTTTCAGAGGTCAGAGGCCTGGTTTCAGAGGTCAGAGGGCTGGTTTCAGAGGTCAGAGACCTGGTTTCAGAGGTCAGAGGGCTGGTTTCAGAGGTCAGAGGGCTGGTTTCAGAGGTCAGAGACCTGGTTTCAGAGGTCAGAGGGCTGGTTTTAGAGGTCAGAGGGCTGGTTTCAGAGGTCAGAGGCCTGGTTTCAGAGATCAGAGGTCAGAGGGCTGGTTTCAGAGGTCAGAGACCTGGTTTCAGAGGTCAGAGGGCTGGTTTCAGAGATCAGAGGCCTGGTTTCAGAGATCAGAGGCCTGGTTTCAGAGATCAGAGGTCAGAGGCCTGGTTTCAGAGGTCAGAGGTCAGAGGCCTGGTTTCAGAGGTCAGAGGCCTGGTTTCAGAGTTCAGAGGCCTGGTTTTAGAGGTCAGAGGCCTGGTTTCAGAGGTCAGAGGCCTGGTTTAGAGGTCAAGGCTGGTTTTAGAGGTCAGAGGGCTGGTTTTAGAGGTCAGAGGGCTGGTTTTAGAGATCAGAAGTCAGAGGCCTGGTTTTAGAGGTCAGAGGGCTGGTTTTAGAGATCAGAGGCTGGTTTTAGAGATCAGAGGCCTGGTTTTAGAGATCAAAGTTCAGAGGCCTTATTTCAAAGGTCAGAGGCCTGGTTTTAGAGGTCAGAGGGCTGGTTTTAGAGATCAAAGTTCAGAGGCCTTATTTCAAAGGTCAGAAGCCTGGTTTTAGAGGTCAGAGGGCTGGTTTCAGAGGTCAGAGGGCTGGTTTCAGAGATCAGAGGTCAGAGGGCTGGTTTCAGAGGTCAGAGACCTGGTTTCAGAGGTCAGAGGGCTGGTTTCAGAGGTCAGAGGGCTGGTTTTAGAGATCAGAAGTCAGAGGCCTGGTTTTAGAGGTCAGAGGGCTGGTTTTAGAGATCAGAAGTCAGAGGCCTGGTTTTAGAGGTCAGAGGGCTGGTTTTAGAGGTCAGAGGTCAGAGGCCTGGTTTTAGAGGTCAGAGGGCTGGTTTTAGAGGTCAGAGGGCTGGTTTTAGAGGTCAGAAGTCAGAGGCCTGGTTTTAGAGGTCAGAGGGCTGGTTTTAGAGGTCAGAGGTCAGAGGCCTGGTTTTAGAGGTCAGAGGGCTGGTTTTAGAGGTCAGAAGTCAGAGGCCTGGTTTTAGAGGTCAGAGGGCTGGTTTTAGAGGTCAGAGGTCAGAGGCCTGGTTTCAGAGGTCAGAGGCCTGGTTTTAGAGGTCAGAAGTCAGAGGCCTGGTTTTAGAGGTCAGAAGTCAGAGGCCTGGTTTTAGAGGTCAGAGGCCTGGTTTTAGAGATCAGAAGTCAGAGGCCTGGTTTCAGAGGTCAGAGGCCTGGTTTTAGAGGTCAGAGGGCTGGTTTCAGAGGTCAGAGGCCTGGTTTTAGAGGTCAGAGGCCTGGTTTTAGAGGTCAGAAGTCAGAGGCCTGGTTTTAGAGGTCAGAGGCCTGGTTTTAGAGATCAGAAGTCAGAGGCCTGGTTTCAGAGGTCAGAGGCCTGGTTTCAGAGGTCAGAGGCCTGGTTTCAGAGGTCAGAGGCCTGGTTTCAGAGATCAGAGGTCAGAGGGCTGGTTTCAGAGGTCAGAGGTCAGAGGCCTGGTTTTAGAGGTCAGAGGGCTGGTTTCAGAGGTCAGAGGCCTGGTTTCAGAGATCAGAGGTCAGAGGGCTGGTTTCAGAGGTCAGAGGGCTGGTTTCAGAGGTCAGAGGGCTGGTTTCAGAGGTCAGAGGGCTGGTTTCAGAGGTCAGAGGGCTGGTTTCAGAGGTCAGAGGGCTGGTTTCAGAGGTCAGAGGTCAGAGGGCTGGTTTCAGAGGTCAGAGACCTGGTTTCAGAGATCAGAGGCCTGGTTTCAGAGATCAGAGGTCAGAGGCCTGGTTTCAGAGATCAGAGGTCAGAGGCCTGGTTTCAGAGGTCAGAGGCCTGGTTTCAGAGGTCAGAGGCCTGGTTTCAGAGTTCAGAGGCCTGGTTTCAGAGGTCAGAGGCCTGGTTTTAGAGGTCAGAGGCCTGGTTTAAGAGGTCAAAGGCCTGGTTTTAGAGGTCAGAGGGCTGGTTTTAGAGATCAGAAGTCAGAGGCCTGGTTTTAGAGGTCAGAGGGCTGGTTTCAGAGATCAGAGGCCTGGTTTTAGAGATCAAAGTTCAGAGGCCTTATTTCAAAGGTCAGAAGCCTGGTTTTAGAGGTCAGAGGGCTGGTTTTAGAGATCAAAGTTCAGAGGCCTTATTTCAAAGGTCAGAGGCCTGGTTTTAGAGGTCAGAGGGCTGGTTTTAGAGGTCAGAGGCCTGGTTTCAGAGGTCAGAGGCCTGGTTTTAGAGGTCAGAGGCCTGGTTTCAGAGGTCAGAAGTCAGAGGCCTGGTTTTAGAGGTCAGAGGGCTGGTTTTAGAGGTCAGAAGTCAGAGGCCTGGTTTTAGAGGTCAGAGGCCTGGTTTTAGAGATCAGAAGTCAGAGGCCTGGTTTTAGAGGTCAGAGGCCTGGTTTTAGAGATCAGAGGTCAGAGGGCTGGTTTCAGAGGTCAGAGGTCAGAGGCCTGGTTTCAGAGATCAGAGGTCAGAGGGCTGGTTTTAGAGGTCAGAGGGCTGGTTTCAGAGGTCAGAGACCTGGTTTCAGAGGTCAGAGGGCTGGTTTCAGAGGTCAGAGGTCAGAGGCCTGGTTTTAGAGGTCAGAGGGCTGGTTTCAGAGGTCAGAGACCTGGTTTCAGAGGTCAGAGGGCTGGTTTCAGAGGTCAGAGGGCTGGTTTCAGAGGTCAGAGGGCTGGTTTCAGAGGTCAGAGGCCTGGTTTTAGAGGTCAGAGGGCTGGTTTCAGAGGTCAGAGGCCTGGTTTCAGAGATCAGAGGTCAGAGGGCTGGTTTCAGAGGTCAGAGACCTGGTTTCAGAGGTCAGAGGGCTGGTTTCAGAGGTCAGAGGCCTGGTTTCAGAGATCAAGGCCTGGTTTCAGAGATCAGAGGTCAGAGGCCTGGTTTCAGAGATCAGAGGTCAGAGGCCTGGTTTCAGAGGTCAGAGGCCTGGTTTCAGAGGTCAGAGGCCTGGTTTCAGAGGTCAGAGGCCTGGTTTTAGAGGTCAGAGGCCTGGTTTCAGAGGTCAGAGGCCTGGTTTAAGAGGTCAAGGCCTGGTTTTAGAGGTCAGAGGGCTGGTTTTAGAGATCAGAAGTCAGAGGCCTGGTTTTAGAGGTCAGAGGGCTGGTTTTAGAGGTCAGAGGGCTGGTTTCAGAGATCAGAGGCCTGGTTTTAGAGATCAAAGTTCAGAGGCCTTATTTCAAAGGTCAGAAGCCTGGTTTTAGAGGTCAGAGGGCTGGTTTTAGAGATCAAAGGTCAGAGGCCTGGTTTTAGAGGTCAGAGGCCTGGTTTTAGAGGTCAGAGGGCTGGTTTTAGAGGTCAGAGGCCTGGTTTCAGAGGTCAGAGGCCTGGTTTCAGAGGTCAGAAGTCAGAGGCCTGGTTTTAGAGGTCAGAGGGCTGGTTTTAGAGATCAGAAGTCAGAGGCCTGGTTTCAGAGGTCAGAGGCCTGGTTTTAGAGGTCAGAAGTCAGAGGCCTGGTTTTAGAGGTCAGAAGTCAGAGGCCTGGTTTTAGAGGTCAGAGGCCTGGTTTTAGAGATCAGAAGTCAGAGGCCTGGTTTCAGAGGTCAGAGGCCTGGTTTTAGAGGTCAGAGGGCTGGTTTCAGAGGTCAGAGGCCTGGTTTCAGAGATCAGAGGTCAGAGGGCTGGTTTCAGAGGTCAGAGGTCAGAGGCCTGGTTTTAGAGGTCAGAGGGCTGGTTTCAGAGGTCAGAGGCCTGGTTTCAGAGATCAGAGGTCAGAGGGCTGGTTTCAGAGGTCAGAGACCTGGTTTCAGAGGTCAGAGGGCTGGTTTCAGAGGTCAGAGGGCTGGTTTCAGAGGTCAGAGGGCTGGTTTCAGAGGTCAGAGGCCTGGTTTTAGAGGTCAGAGGGCTGGTTTCAGAGGTCAGAGGCCTGGTTTCAGAGATCAGAGGTCAGAGGGCTGGTTTCAGAGGTCAGAGACCTGGTTTCAGAGATCAGAGGCCTGGTTTCAGAGATCAGAGGTCAGAGGCCTGGTTTCAGAGATCAGAGGTCAGAGGCCTGGTTTCAGAGGTCAGAGGCCTGGTTTCAGAGGTCAGAGGCCTGGTTTCAGAGTTCAGAGGCCTGGTTTTAGAGGTCAGAGGCCTGGTTTCAGAGGTCAGAGGCCTGGTTTAAGAGGTCAAAGGCCTGGTTTTAGAGGTCAGAGGGCTGGTTTTAGAGATCAGAAGTCAGAGGCCTGGTTTTAGAGGTCAGAGGGCTGGTTTTAGAGGTCAGAGGGCTGGTTTCAGAGATCAGAGGCCTGGTTTTAGAGATCAAAGTTCAGAGGCCTTATTTCAAAGGTCAGAGGCCTGGTTTTAGAGGTCAGAGGGCTGGTTTTAGAGGTCAGAGGCCTGGTTTTAGAGGTCAGAGGCCTGGTTTCAGAGGTCAGAGGCCTGGTTTTAGAGGTCAGAGGCCTGGTTTTAGAGATCAGAAGTCAGAGGCCTGGTTTTAGAGGTCAGAGGCCTGGTTTTAGAGATCAGAAGTCAGAGGCCTGGTTTTAGAGGTCAGAGGCCTGGTTTTAGAGATCAAAGTTCAGAGGCCTGGTTTTAGAGATCAGAGGCCTGGTTTTAGAGGTCAGAGGGCTGGTTTCAGAGGTCAGAGGCCTGGTTTCAGAGATCAGAGGTCAGAGGGCTGGTTTCAGAGGTCAGAGACCTGGTTTCAGAGATCAGAGGCCTGGTTTCAGAGATCAGAGGTCAGAGGCCTGGTTTCAGAGATCAGAGGTCAGAGGCCTGGTTTCAGAGGTCAGAGGCCTGGTTTCAGAGGTCAGAGGCCTGGTTTCAGAGGTCAGAGGCCTGGTTTCAGAGGTCAGAGGCCTGGTTTAAGAGGTCAGAGGCCTGGTTTTAGAGATCAGAAGTCAGAGGCCTGGTTTTAGAGATCAGAAGTCAGAGGCCTGGTTTTAGAGGTCAGAGGCCTGGTTTTAGAGGTCAGAGGGCTGGTTTTAGAGGTCAGAGGGCTGGTTTCAGAGATCAGAGGCCTGGTTTTAGAGATCAAAGTTCAGAGGCCTTATTTCAAAGGTCAGAAGCCTGGTTTTAGAGGTCAGAGGGCTGGTTTTAGAGATCAGAAGTCAGAGGCCTGGTTTTAGAGGTCAGAGGGCTGGTTTTAGAGGTCAGAGGGCTGGTTTCAGAGATCAGAGGCCTGGTTTTAGAGATCAAAGTTCAGAGGCCTTATTTCAAAGGTCAGAAGCCTGGTTTTAGAGGTCAGAGGGCTGGTTTTAGAGATCAAAGTTCAGAGGCCTTATTTCAAAGGTCAGAGGCCTGGTTTTAGAGGTCAGAGGCCTGGTTTTAGAGGTCAGAGGGCTGGTTTTAGAGGTCAGAGGCCTGGTTTTAGAGGTCAGAGGCCTGGTTTCAGAGGTCAGAGGCTGGTTTAAGAGGTCAAAGGCCTGGTTTTAGAGGTCAAGGGCTGGTTTTAGAGATCAGAGTCAGAGGCCTGGTTTTAGAGGTCAGAGGGCTGGTTTCAGAGATCAGAGGCCTGGTTTAGAGATCAAAGTTCAGAGGCCTTATTTCAAAGGTCAGAACCTGGTTTTAGAGGTCAGAGGGCTGGTTTTAGAGA
>NW_024044148.1:0-10388 GCF_014851395.1 Micropterus salmoides
TGCATTTCCCGCTCATATATGTTGGCATTGAGAATCTCTTCAAAACACTGTTTAAGGATCTTTCATCTCGTTCTCGTACCGTGATGTCTCGGAGGTTAGTGTCTCTCGCACACCCCTAACCTGAGCCCCTATATCGCCTCCACTTTTCAACACAAAGTGACGCCCTTGTGTACTTTTGATGTTTTGACGTTGCGTACAAACATTACTCATACCATTTTCCGGAGAGGGGGGTTTTCATTCACAGAAACAGGCTATATTTTACTACTATTTAATAAGTAATGGTGAGTATTTGTTTCAAATAAAATGTGATCTATCTTTAGGATGAACATCATTAGTGCTGGGCGGTGCGGTGGTGCAGTGGTTGGCACTTTTGCCTCACAGCAAGAAGGGGTTCAAACCCCGGTTGTCCCGGCCTTTCTGTGTGGCGTTTGCACGTTCTCCCCGTGTCCGCGTGGGTTCTCTCCGGGTGCTCTGGCTTCCTCCCACCATCCAAAGACATGCAGGCTAGGTTAATTGGTGTCTCCAAAATTTGTCCTTAGGTGTGAGTGTGACTGGTTGTCTGTTTATGTGGGGCCCTGTGATGGACTGGCAACCAGTCCAGGGTGTCCCCCGCCTTTCAGCTGGGACCCTGTACGCAGTATAAGCGGTTGACAATGGATGGATGCCCAGCAGCTGGGCCCCAGAAAGCCCCCCCACCCCACCACCATCAACCCCCCCTTATGGGCGGCCCTGGTAGCATTTGTCAATAAGGCAGAGCAACTCGATAGACTCCACAACTTGAGAACAGAACATCCTACAGGGCTGTAAGTGGGCTCTCTCTCTTTGTCTATGAAACTATAAGTCGGCCAGCAGACAATGATAAAGACCGTCTGTTCCAAAGCAACACTTTTTGACGTGAGAAACAAAACCTAACAGCTCAGAGATACCAAGATGGCAGCCCGGGCGTTCTTTTCACACACAGAAAACAGCTGTTTTTGGACTGAAAACAGTGAAAACGGCAAAAGAAAGTCAGCGCTTAATGTAAATTTAGAGAGACCTGCGCGGGACTGCACGCACCCACTCCTGCACGCACCCGCAAACATTGTGACATGTAGAGTAAAAAAAGGACAAATGTTTGGGCTATGCTAAACGCCCGTGTGACGGAAACCAGCGAGGCTGTGTAGTGAGTAAACCTCACTCCTCACACCTTAGGAGCGTCATGGCGACTGACGTCAGTAGCCACGGGGTTTAGCTCCCTCGTCAGCATGTCCGCCTCCCGTACCCAAGGTCGCCGGTTTGAGTTAGGCCCGTGAAGTACGCTCTTGTGAGCAGTCGCATGTGGTCTTTTTAATCTTCTTTTCAACTTCGCTTGTTGACTCCATCTTATCAGCGCCACTGCGGGACCCACAGTATATTTTTTTAACCGCCTTCTCCTGCGCAATTTGTGTTGGGACCCGCGGGATTCCAAACCCAATGCAGCTCTCTACATTGGTGCATTTGTTGTTGTTGTTGATAATGATAATAACAACAACATCATCATCTGGCTAATAACTGAGTTTTGTGATGCAAGTTACACAGCTGATCAGAGTTGCGATGTAGGATGAGATAAGAGATATCTGGGAGGCAATAACTGCAGCCATGTGCAGTGATTACAGAGCGATTTATGTTGTGATATCAGTTCATTTAGATGCTCTGTGTTTGGTGTGGATAAAATGGTTGATTTGAGCTTCTAACTGAGTCTCCTAGCTTCACAAAGTTCTGTGTCATGCATAGGGTGACAAAATTCAGACATGAATTTCTCAATCTGCATTTTGCGCAAAAATTGAGTGCTGCCCCCCGGTACAGGGGGCGTCAGTGCTTAGTTACTTTGCTAGTTTGTGCTTACTTTGCGAGTAGGACGGCTGTTGCTCAGGAAGTAGAGCGCGTTGCCCGTTAACCGGAAGGTCGGCGGTTCAATTCCCAGCTCCTCCAGGCTGCATGTTGAAGTGTCCTTGGGCAAGATACTGGCTGTTCCACCAGTGAATGAATGTGTGAATGCAAATGTGGTGGAAAAGACTAGAAAGGTGCTATACGGAGCATTCACATTTAGTTTCTGGTCAAAAACCAACAAACTTGGGGAAAGTTTCGAGCAGTTCAGATGAAGTTTGAGTCTAGATTAAAACCCATCCCCTCCAAAATTAGGCAGACTGGGTTTTTATCATCTTCTGATTGCGTGACGTGAGAATCTGGGTGTCATTTATTTTAACAGTCATGTAAAATCTGTGGTTTGTTCCTGTTGCAAAGATATGATCTGTGATTTCAAAAAAACAACAACAAATCATCCATGGACCGACTGCAAGTTGCAGCTGCAAGGCTTTTTGACTAAGGGGGCTTTCACACCTGAAAGTCGGCACCAAGGTCCGAACCAAAGTTCATGTTTTGATACATTTTGATCCATTCGGTTAGTTTTGGTTTGGTTTCACGCTGTAATTCTGCGACCGCACTAACGGACCTGTTGTCTATGTTATCTATGTGGGCTGCGTCTCCCTGTATTTGACATTGATTGGTATATTAAACAGTTCAGCGGATATTTTTGACAAGAGTAAATGAACAAAAAAAGAACATCTGCATATTTGCCACTATATTATTTTTATGGCATTACTACCTGCAGCACCAACTATACTGAAGGCTAGTCGCAATTAAATGTCCTCATTGTGCGAACATTAAAATGTGGCCAACAGGACATGAAAGGAGAAGACAGCAGCAAGAGAGACCAAAGAGATGGGTGGCGGTGTGCTTCTATAGCGGCCGTCTGTTTGAAAAGATGATCTGTCACTGGGGATTTATAATCGTGTCCTTATTTCAATGCATTTCTCCGTGCATTTGTTTCCGATTTATACGGCAAACACCAAACTTCCCATAAATGGTCTGAAAGTCCGAACCATCCATACCAGAAATGAACCGAACCAGTTTGATCCGGACCGAGACTACCTCTTTTCTTTGGATCAAATTTTGTCTGTTTGGTCCGGACCGTGGTCCGTGGGAGGTTTCACACCTGCAATTTTGGTTCAGACCAAACTGAAAAGTCCGAAAGTCTGGACCAAACCAGGTAGGTGTGAAAGCCCCTTAAGACCAGCAGGAGATGGCACTTTACTCCTGTGCTTAAGGACTTGCATTGGCTTCCTATTTGAAAAACATCTTTTTAAACAAGTTTTTAATCCACAATATGATCTTGCTGTCTTCTAATTATCATTGTGACCTTTTATATGCAGTTGCAATGGGCATCTGTGGCTCAGAAGGTAAAGGTTAAATCGGAAGGTTGGCGGTTCAATCCCCGGCTCCTCCGGGCTGCATGTCGAAGTGTCCTTGGGAAAGATACTGAACCCCCTGTTGGCTGTTCCACCAGCACTTAATGGTGAATTCGATGTAGTGTAAAAGCGCTTTGAGTGGTCAAGACTAGAAAGGCGCTATACAAATACGGAGCATTAACATTGTTGTTTTTATTTACTGTAAAGCACTTTGTGACCTCCCTTTGTCTGTGAAAGGTGCTTTATAAATAAACTATTTACATCTGCAGAATAAAAAGTTAAATCCATGACGTACACGCAGCGTTATTATGTAAACAGTTTGAAATCTGCTCCTGAGACTCTCTCTTCTACCATTTTTATCCAAAACTATCAAACAGGCAGTCTTCAAACTGGTCTCAGAATTCCTCTCATGGAATGACCTCCTTATCAGATCCATACCAGTCTGGTTTTAAGAATGGCCACTCTACTGAAATGGGCTCTTTTGTCTGTAACAGAAGCCCTAAGCTCAGCTAAAGCTCAGCTTATCCTGCTTGACCTATCAGCTGCCTTTGACACAGTCAATCACAGGATCCTGCTATCCGCTCTCTCAGTAATGGGCATCTCGAGTAAAGCACTCCTGTGGTTCGAATCCTACCTCTCGGGGCGTTCCTACAAGGTTTTGTGGCAAGGACAATTATCCTCCTCCCACTGCCTCTCCACAGGGGTGCCCCAAGGCTCAGTGCTTGGGCCCCTTCTCTTCTCAATTTACACCACCTCACTGGGGCCAATCATTCGCTCGCACGGCTTCTCTTACCACTGCTACGCAGACGATACGCAACTCTACCTATCCTTCCTGCCAGGCGATCCCACCGTCTAAGCGCGGATCACGGACTGTCTCCTTCAACTAAACCTTTTTAAGACTGAACTGTTGGTCATTCCACCCAAGCAATCGATCCACCATAACATCAAACTTCAAACTGACTCCGCAACCATCACTCCAACCAGGGTGGTGAGAAACTTGGGTGTCATGATTGATGACCAGCTGTCCTTTTCAGACCATGTTGCTGCTGTCTCTCAGTCATGCCGCTTTGCTCTATACAACATAAGGAAAATCAGGCCCTACCTCACTCAGTACGCCACCCATCTTCTGGTACAGGCCATGGTTCTCTCTCGCATCGACTATTGCAATGCCCTCCTAGCAGGTCTTCCAGCTTGTGCGGTATAACCCCTACAAATGGTTCAGAACGCAGCAGCGCGTTTGGTTTTTGATCAGCCCATGTCACTCCATTACTCAGTGACCTCCACTGGCTCCCTGTGGCCTCCAGAATCAAATTCAAGTCACTAATGCTTGCATACAGAGTGACGTCTGGGTCTGCACCCATCTACCTAAACTCCATAATACAAGTTTACGTTCCTTCTCGGCCGCTACGCTCCTCCAACGAACGCCGCCTGGCTCTGCCATCCCTTCACACAAAGCGACCTCGGTCCCTGCTCTCATCTGTGACACCACGATGGTGGAACGAGCTACCGCACGCCATCAGAGCAGGGGCGTCCCTCTGTAACTTCAAGAAGCTCCTGAAAACTCTGCAGAGAACACTTCCTCTGATAACACCTCTAAATCCTAACCTCTAAAATGCACTTCCTGTGCTCTTCTTCTATCTCCTTAAAATGATCCTGTATTGATTATTTACACCATTGATGCAATATGTGCTATTGGCTTTTACTAGTATTGCTGCTCTTATATACTAGTATGTATTGTCAGTTGTAGATCTCGTACTGTATTTGATGCTTTGTTGATGCTTGCATGTTGTTCCTCAAATGTAAGAACCTTTGGATAAAAAGCGACTGCCAAATGAGTAAATATAAAAGAAGGAGGGGATTTTCCCCATTCACTTCAATTAAAGCCATAGTTTGGTCACAGCAGCATGCAGCATCTAGTGGACGTTAGAGGAGCTGCAGGTCAGTTGATGCGGCTGCTGATTGGTTTAGACGCATCGGCACTATTTTTTTTGTGGTTGCAATTGGTTTGTGAATTGTTTTTTCCTACATTTCCTCATGTTTGTTGTGTAGCTGCGTCTGTACGAGACAAAACATGTGAATAATAATGAACCCAGTTAACCCCCCCCACACACACACACACACACAGTGTCTGCATGGAAAACACAGAAAGCATGAAATTACAGTTGCGTCGGTTGGAACGGAGCGCAGGAGGAAACTTCACCGATAAGGTGGCGGCTTCACGCAAACCTTCATCAAGCTGTGTGTGTGTTTAAGTGTGAGTTGTGTATACAGCTTGTGTGTGTGTGTGTGTGTGTGTGTTGGAGGGGAGGGGGGTCTACTAAATAAAGAAATCCCAGAGCTCTGGTCTTTCTCCCTCCCTATAATCCCTGTGTGTGTGTGTGTTAATTTGGACAGTCAGGCCTGGTGTGTCACCAGATAAGTCAGTTCAATATTCACACTCGGCCTGTCAGGGCTCAGCTGCACAAGAGAGAGTGTGCGTGTGTGCGCGTGTGTGTGTGTGTGTGTGTGTGTGTGTGTGTTTTATATATAAAGTGTTTCTCCTCTCACATAATGAAAAGAAATTGTCACAAGTTTATTTAAAGGATCAGTCTGGTGGTATTCTATATTTCTCTTAATGCACAGACTCAAACAGTGAACGTACGTCCTAACGAGTCCCGTGTGTCTCACAGCCTGATGTCTCTTTCAGACTAAATGTGTGGCGAGCGTTGGCTGCAGCTCGATTACAAACAAAGTCACTGCAAAGACTCAGAAACGAGATTTCCTGCCAGGACACGTTGCGAAGTGCACGATCAAGCGATTGTTCGTGTCCTACGCTCATTAACATGAGTTGAAATTTTTCATGTCTTCTGATGCTGTGACTCGATAGCCTATCAGCTTAGAGATTGTCCGGACATCACCTATGGCTTCTTAAAAACTGACAAAACTGGACATTGCATAGAGAAAAGTAAGAGAGGAAGTTGGACTACCTGGAAAGTTCAGAAAATTTATGTCATTAACTTTATTCCAGCTGTCGTTGTACTTTGCTGGGAACAAGTTAGCATAGCATAGCAAAACATTTAAAAGGTTGTTGTCCTGCTGACAGACCTGACAAAGCATGAATTCATATCTTTAACAAAACGGCATCATGTTGTAGTTATTTCGGCATCAGTTTGATCAGTTTATTGCAATTAAATCACACAGCTGTAGAAAACCAGTTTGTGTTTACTCCCGTAAACTTGCATCTTATTTGCGTTGTATGGGAACACTAGGCGAGTAGTCAAGCAATCAAATTCACGTGAGTCACGTGACGCAAAGATTTCATTCCTGTTTGTTCTGAATGCACAGTTAGAGCTCCACCGACACTCCAACACTCACTAGAGCGCCCCTCTATCCATCCACTGCTGAAAGTAGTCCCAAAAAAATGCACTATTTCTTCCTGAAACTACAGCGAGAAACTGTTTGAGGAAATTACTGAGGCTTTTTATACATGAAACTACTACTATCACCTTGCTTTCCTCTTCAGTTCCCTTTTCCCAACATTCACACGCACACACCTACACCTCTGCTGCAGACACATCTGCTAGAATAGGAGTTTTTAAACCGGGGACGCTAGGACCATGTCTCCATCGCTCTATGAATTGGCTGATTTTGTCCCCGTCACTGTTTTCCAAGCATCATTGGTTAGAAATGTTCTGTGAAATAGCTTGCAACATGAAATGTTAAATATCAAGTGAAAATGCTTTGGGAAAGGTTTATCTGCACAATAATAAAACATGTGATGCAACTTAAATCTGTGGTTGAAGTGGGCCGGTACTCTCGTGTACAGTACCTGCACTTCTACATTTTACTCTCTGGCTTGCCGGGACTACTTCTTGCGTTCCGACCAGGGGTGTACTGGGACTCAAATTCAGCCCAGGACTTTGAGACGGAGAGGCCTTTTATGCGAGCGCCGTGTGGGAGCGCAGAGAAAGATTCTTTGCAGTTATTTTAATATCTACTGTTGTAATATCTTGTTGCTAAAATAGTTAAATATAATCAAAAACTACAATGTGATCCCATAAAATAGAGCAGTGTGCGCATAAAAAACCCTCAGATTTCTGCTCTGAGCAGGCCTGTATCTGGCTCAGCTCCCCTGTGCTGGACCCCGACTCTGCTTGTATTGATTGTACAACTACATATGAATGTTAAGAACATCAGTAATAAATATAACCAACAATAATGCATTCTCTAATTCCATCTATGGATGATTGCCTACCCAGCCCTGCACACTGCCCCTGTACCTGTCACTGGTTCCATTGTTCTCCTCTTCCTTGTTCCTTCTACTATTGTTTATAATATAAAAATATATATATAGCCTATATGCTATACATAAATGTAATAAATGCATTACTTATCAGTGCCTGTGCTGTGTTTGCCACAGCTGCACTGATAAGTAATGCATTACTTATCAGTGCAGCGCAGTGGCGAATCATTTAAAGTTGAACATAAGAAACTGAAAAATAAAAACTCTTGAACACCATCCGGTTCGGCCACAAATGGACCGGCCGTTCGGGAATGTTCCCGAAATTTCCGATGGGCGGTCCGCCCCTGGTTCCGACACTTCTCACAAGCTGCCGTTACCCTCTTCTGCGAAAATGTGAATGGGGAGTATTTTTTCCCCACTTAAAGCACTGATTTACTGACTATAGAAGAAAAAAAAATGTCCACAACATTTAACTTAAGCTAAAAAAAACAAGCTGCCGATTATAAAATGACCCAGAAGCGTGCTGCACCAATCAGTAACTGTGAACGTGACCATAGAGAAGAAAAGACTAAATCATGGCTGCATGTGTGCTGACTCAGCAGGGGTGATATTACATGACGGAGGTTTATATTTTCAGTTTTCACCTGCCACCTGAAATAGTGTTTCCTTTCACATAAATAAAAACATTACCACAATAAATTGGTGTAAAAACTTTTACAAGAATGCAGGAAATTAAGTATTTAATGCTCAAAATTTCTTGGGGGAGGGAGGAATTTCTTTAAAACACTATTTAAAGGGGCATTATGGAGTTTCCAGCGGCCACTAGTGGTGCGGTTCTAAGATTGTCTCGTACGTGTGCTCGCTTGAACTCATGAGCGAGCATAATCCGAAACACAACCGCTTTCATACAGAGATGCTGCAATAAACGCAGGAACACCAGCATGCAGGCTGTGGCTTTTCAGACATGTTCAGGCTCTGTTACTTCAACGTTCCCGTCTCAGAGGCAGATCAACACCGGCGCCGTAACGTTACATCATTCAGCGCAGCGAGACACCGGCATATTAGCACAGGGAGACCGCTTCACACAACATGCTGGAAACTCAGCTGAACTCCCACTTCAACATTACAGTAATGTTTTTATCAGCTGCAGGTTGAAGTAATCCACGCTTGTTACATGATCACGGTACATTTACTACATTTGAACCAAATTGCTCCACATTTGTTTTTTACCGTTACATAATTTCTTGCAGGCTAAATCAACAATTTGACATAATACCAGTGCTGCGCAGGAAAGTAACATGGGTCGCATTAGTTGGTGAAATAATGTGGAAAGCAATACAACTTTGTACCCGATAATGTTAGCAACTGCTCGGCGTTAGCCAGCAAGCTAACGTGACTTTCTCTGTGTTTCTCCAGCTTCACTAATGCTCACTTTTTTCTTACTCGACATCATCTGAACCTGTTTGGTCTGATGGGCTTCAGCACATGAACCTTTACTGTTGTTTTTATCCTTACGTGGAGTTTATGTTGGAGTCAATGTTTTATGGAGTTAGCGGACTGCATGTCGTTAGCTGCCGTGTTGTCGCTGTAGTCTGAGAGGCTCTGGAGCGCACACAGGGCTGAATCCGACCCGGAGACCTCACATTAAAAGCAGAATAGTGGCTAATGAAACCATTGACAAAGCAATGAAAATTTGATTTATTAAAAATTAATTTCATTGAAAAACTTACATATAGCCCCTTTAAAAATCTTCGCATCTTGTTCTCGTGAACCCAACATTGCATATGACGTCTTGTGAGCTAAGTGTCTGTCCACACCCCTAAACTGAGCCCCTATGTCCCCACTTTTCGACACAAAGTGACGCCCTTGATCAAAGTATTTTTACAGTGTGGTATTAGTACTTTTACTGAAGTAAAGGATCTGAGTACTTCCTCCACCTTTGCTTGAGATGTTGTGTTTTCCTCCACTGAAAGACGAAGAGAGAAACCGCTCACAGTACTTACAGGAAGTCAGTGAGTCAGCCTGTAAATCAGAGGATCGGGAGGGAAGAGAGGGAGAGAACAGAAAGAAAGGAGATGACGAGAGATGAGAGGAAGTGGAGAGAGAGTCAAGATGACATGAGATAATAAGAGAGGAGGAGATGAGAGGAAGAGGAGGAGGAGGAGGGTAAGTTTCCTCCTCAGGGGAGACGTCGACCTGTCAGAGTAAATGTTCCTCTGCAGGGAGATAAAATCATATTTAAAGATCAGAAGCTTTAAATCCCGACCAGCTCTCTGTTTGAAGAACCTTGAAGGAGACGAAGGAGGAGGAGGAGGGATGGTGTTCGACCTCAACATGCAGTAATCTGAGTACTAACAGGTTAAACTATTCTACTGTTTCACTTAAACTGAAGTACCAGAATACAACTCAAGTATGAACGTACAGAGAGAATATAGAGAATACACAGGACCGGATTTACTAACATCCCGGAGAAAGCGTACTAAACTGCATGTGCATTCTAAAATATTGCAGGTGTAATTGTAGGACCTGTTATGGGTGATCAGCTATCAATTATTGCGTAGAAGACAACAGGTGCAAACACAACGGAGGCGGCAGTATTCAAATGAGGGTTTCGCGTTTTTAATGGTTTCCGCCGTGGAGAGTCGGGAGGGAAAGCAGCCGCTGACTAAAAACCTCGGTTGGTTTCGTTCAGTGGAAATCGTCTTGGGACAGCACACCTGGAAAACCGCTTTGCAGCGTACTGTAGCCGTTTCTGCTGGGGTTTCCCAATGACCCGGACGCCAGGAAATGCCAGCAGATCGCGTTTCATCCAGCCAGAGGGAACAACCACCGACCGTCCGCAGCGTGCCCGGTCGCTCTGCGATCTCCTGGCCCTGTACGCCCCAACGCCCCATTCGCTC
>NW_024044149.1:0-9971 GCF_014851395.1 Micropterus salmoides
GATTTTGATTTTTCAAAACACACTTTTATTAGTCGCTACTCGCTCACACACGATACATTTATATCGTCAACACAGCATACACCAGCTGATCAGCCTGGACAGAACACAGCACCCTGCCATGAGCCCACACTGACAAAAAAGTTTCTAAGTCCTGATTTGCTCTGTAAAAACTGAAATCTAACAATAACCTGGACTTCATCATTTTCACAAACAACATCTTCACATTGACGGCTTGATCTGTCTCCACCTTTTTTCTCCTGCTCACATACACGGCCATCTTAGCCTGACCCAGGACAAAGTTTATCAGCTGACATTTGTTCTTCTGTTGTTGAGTGTATTAAACCACAATAAAAATCTGTTTAGTAAAAACTCTTTAAAACCCCTAAAGATGTTTTCCAGCAAAACAAACAGAGACATGAGACGTGTGCACTCTAAAAACAGTGAAACACGGTCTCCCTCTGCAGACAGAAAGGACACTGGTCCTGTACATTCCCATTCAGCACAGACACAAAAGTTTACAGCCAGTATTCCATGAAGGATTCTCCACTGTAGGTCTGCATGTCTCTTTGTCAGGGGGGTTTATACAGACCTCAGGCAGGTCGAAAATCAGGGCTTAAACCCAAATGAGTCCTCCAGGGGGTGTCGCTACGTCCATTAAGTGTCTTTTTGTTGAGCGTTTTTACCAACAGTCTGTACAGTGTCTTTCCTGTGGCATCACTCAGAGACACCCAGCAGAGTTGACCAGTAAAGGTCCCGAAACATCGGTCAAGTCAGGAGACAGAGTGGTAGAAGGATATGGGTCAGTGTCGTCCGGCAGCAGAGAGCCGTCTCTATAGTCCATCAGGAGAGAGACCTCGTGTCCCGTCAGCTGATGTCTCCAGTGTCTCAATAACAGACTGACATAGCGGCTCGACCTCAGCCCCAGACGAACCGCCAGACCAGCAGGACGGTCCAACCGAGGTCCGGTCAGCTCCTCCACCTGCCCCAGCGTGGAGATCCTGGCAGTGCGGAGCTTGTCAAACAGAGTGGGTGAAACCCCCCAAGACTATCCAGACGTCCTCCAAACCTTAAGCAGCCAAAACAAAGAGTCAGTGTGTCCCTGTCTCTGTTTGTTCATCAACATCCATACTTTAAAAACACTTTGGTAAAACCCAGGCAGAGAGGACATGCACACACCTTTTAAGTTCATTAAAACAGAGACAAGTTCAGTCCCAGTCCACCAAACTGCTGCAGAATACAGTAGGACAGTGGCCTCCACACCAGGTCTGCAGGCCCAGTGAGGAGTCTCTGGACAAACTGCAAGCGGAAAGTAGCCCCCCTGCTGGCCAAGTGGACCAGGCCCTGCCCTCCTTCCTCTTTTGTAAGGAAAAGCATGCTCTGAGGAATCCAGTGTAACTTGTCCCAGAAAAAATCCACTAATATTCTTTGTATGTTTGGCAGGAGAGAGGGTGGAGGGTCAACACAGGCCAAACGGTGCCACAGAGCCGAAGAAACCAAATTATTTGCAACCAAAACCCGACCTTTAAAAGACATTTTAGGCAGCAACCATTTCCACTTGTTCAGGCGACCTTTGACCTTCTCCAAAACTCCATCCCAGTTTTTCTTCAAAGATGCTTCGTTTCCCAGAAACACCCCTAAATATTTCAGCCCTCCTGTTTTCCAGAAGAGGCCTCCAGGCAGACTGAGCTGACTCCTCAGCCTCTCTCCCACCATCACAGCCTCACTCTTCACCCAGTTCACTTTAGCAGATGATATCAGGCCATACAGATTAAGGTTTCTCCCAACACATCAATATCTCTCTGCTTATTCACCAGAACGATGATATCATCTGCATATGCAGACAGTTTGAAAAGAATGTCACATTTAGGAAAACAGACACCAGAGAGAGCAGACCTTAGTCTGTGAAGCAGAGGTTCAATGGCCAGAGAATATAACATGCCAGACAGAGAGCAGCCCTGCCTCACCCCCTCTGTACACTAAAGGGAGCGCTCAGGCCTCCATTTATCTTCAGAACACTCGCAATGTCACAGTACAAAACCTGGATCTTGGCTATGAAACGTGGGTTGAAACCAAAGGCAGTCAGAGTCCGCCACAGATACTGGTGTTCAACCCGATCAAAAGCCTTTTCCTGGTCTATTGAAATCAGACCAGTATCTACAGCCAATGAACTAGAGACTTCCAAAACATCTCGAATCAGAGTGATATTGTCACTGATAAACCTACTGGGTACACAGTAGGTCTGGTCAACGTGAATGACAGACCCCATCACCTGTCTGAGTCTGGAAGCCAGGACTTTAGACAGGATTTTGTAGTCCGAGCAGAGTAGCGACACAGGCCTCCAGTTTTTCAGCTCCTGCAAATCACCCTTCTTTGGCAGCAGAGTGATCACTGCCCTCCTGCAGCTCAGAGGCAGACGACCCGTCTCCAAACTGTCTCCAAGCACTTCCAGCAGATCCTGTCCCAGCACACACCAGAAAGACTTGTAAAACTCCACAGGAAGGCCGTCAATCCCCGGAGCTCGACCACTCTGCAGACTCATCACAGCACGATACAGTTCAGGTAGAGACAGCTGAGCTTCCAGCTCTACATTGTGCTCATCACTGACCTGAGGAAGATCAGCATAGAAGAGCTCTTCTACCTCTGGATGGTCTGTCAGCTCGCTCCTGTACAGTTCTTTATAGAAACTGGCTGCGTGCTTTCTGATCTCAGAGGAATCAGAGACGCAAACTCCGTCCTGGATCGAATGGAGTGAAAGATCTTTCTCTGCCCGTTTTTCTTCTCCAAACCAAAGAAGAAGTGTGACGGGGCGTCCATCTGTGTGGCGTCCAGGAACCGAGACCTCACCAGAGCCCCCTGAGCTGTCACACCCAGCAGGCTGGCCAAAGCCAACTTTTTAGATTTTAGGGAATCTAAGTGTCCCTGATTTCCTGTGGCCCCTACTAGACCCTGTAGTTCTACCACTTCAATCTCCAGATCCTTCAAAGATCTGATAATGTCCCTGGTGACATTGCGAGTGTACTGCTGACACAGCTGTTTAATCTGGCTTTTTCCAAAGTCCCACCACTGCTGAATACATTTGAAATCAGCCTTAGTTTCTCTGTGAGTGAGCCAGAAAAACTCAAAAACAGACTTAAAGGCTTTGTCATGCAACAGTGCAGTATTAAAATGCCAATAAGCACTGCTCAATCTGACGTTTTTAATAAAAACAGAACAATAAACAAGACAGTGATCAGTAAAACCCACAGGGTTAATAAAACAACCTTTAAAGACATTGATGTGATGCTTGAAACAGTAAAACCGATCTAATCTAGCCTGAGATAAAACATTCTCTTTGCAGTGACTCCATGTGTACTGTCTCTGACTTTTATTAAAGCTCCTCCACACGTCCAGCAGCTCGTGTGTTTCTATGAGCTGTTGTAGGCTCTGTGAGGAGGCCCTGTGAGGCTCCTGGTGATTCCTGTCCAGCTGTGGATTCTCTGTACAGTTAAAATCACCTCCCAAGAATAAAAACTCATCACTACTGCATTTTCTGACAGTATTGCTTAAAACACTCACGTGCAGCCTTTCCGCAGCATTACATGGGACATAGACATTTATCAGATTCATCTTTATATTCTCATACTGAACTTTAACCTTCAGTAGACAGCCTTCAATAACTTCCTCCACCTCACAAGATGCAGGCAGGAAACCTCTGGAGAAGAAAAGCCCAACCCCTCCACTGCAGCTGGACTGATGGCTCAGAACAACCTGCCCTGGCCACTCTTTCTTCCACTGACTCTCATTTTCAGAGTTACTGTGTGTTTCCTGAACCATCAGTACGTCTAGTTGCTTAAACTCCATGAGTTTAAAAAGGGCAGCTCTCTTTGGTCGTCCCTCGCTCCATTTAGATTTAAAGTGCCAATTTTAAAGTGACCCATGGAGAGAGAGAAAATAATAAAGAAACACAAAACAAACATTTCAGGAAGAAAAGAAGAGAAGAGGCTGTTTAAACATCATCACCAATAATTTGAGCTTTCACCTTAATGATCAGCTTTCTGAGGCGATATATCTCCTGCTCTGTGAGGCCTTCATCACCAAAACCTCCTGAAGCTCTGGTAAGAGGTTGAGCTGAACTGACAAACAGTTTCAGGTCTGGGAAAAAGTTCTCAACCTTCAACAGCCTGAGACCCTTAGTGTCCTGAAGGAACTTTTGTATTTGAGCTAAAGTGTAGCTGCTGCTCCCCTCCTCTTGTGTGAAATCACTGTTTTCTAATGAGCGTGTTTTTCTGTCTTTCTTTCCTTTGGCAACTTTAGCTCTGCTCTGAACACTTTCTGTGCTCTTTCTCTTCTGTGCGATTTTCATTAGATCCTCATCAGATATATCCTCATCCTCAATAAAGTCAGAACACACTGAAATATTGCTGCTCTGAGAACATTCATTCAGCTGACTGTTATACACCTGTTCACTGTTGTTCTCATTTTCTCCCTGGTCAATGTTCAGTTCTGTTTCTGTGTCTCCCTGTCCGCTTTCTCTTTCTTGCAGTTCAGCATTAGACACACTGGACATGATTTTATTATCAGACAATCTCTCAGCGACTTCCTTGGCCAAGGAACATCTACCGGGATCCTCCAACGCGGCCGCATCAGCCGCAGCTACGCCGGGCACTGCGTCAGGTGCCGCAGTCCCATCGGTACCGGGGGCCTCGCCACCGGTATCGGGAGAAAAGGCCGCACCGCCAGTAGTGGGAGCCCCGCCAGGCACCGCGGCAGCTTCCGCAGCCCCACCAGCCGCGCCAGCGGCAGCCGCGCTGGGCACCGCGGCAGCGGCCGACGCCGCGGCAACATTTCCCTGCTCTTTTAAAAAGTTTTTCGGGCATGAGCGAATTAGATGGCCCTCTGCACCACAGCCAAAACATTTCATGGTTTCCGAAGTTGCAAACACCATGTAATTAAATCCGTCCACATTGAAATTAAAAGATAAATTAATTTCTGCCGAGTTGTTCTTTAGCACCATGAAAACCTGTCTTCTGTGACAAACAACGTGTTTTAACAATGGAGACTTACAGCCCAGGGACACCATCTTGATGGGGGACATCACCTGTCCATACCTGGATAGCTCTTTTAACAATAACTCATTTTTTAAGAACGGGGGAGCGTTGGAGATGGTAACTTTCCTGGCAGGGTTAACCAGAGGGAGAACCGGGGTAAAAGTATCTTTAATAATTACCCCTTTTTCTACCACATCGTTTACTTTGTCAGTATGATCTAAAACACCACAATGGCTCCGTTCATGCGGGAGGCAGACTTAATGCTGCCATAACCCACCACCTCTCCCACCGCTAAACTCGCCTCCTCCACCGAGCAGCTGACAGCCGGCACCAACTTCACTGCATGTCGGCGTGTCAGCTTCACAAAATCCACTTCCACATCTACAACGGGCATGCTGCCCAGCCAGGCTGGAAGCAACGCCACCAACAAACACAACCACAACAGACAAAAAACTCTCAACTAACACGATATAAAGAGACAAAAGACACACATAAACATATGAAAAGTTTGGAAACTCACTCAACGCAGCGTTCACCACACCACCACTCACTCACCTTCCACTCAGAGAGAGAGAGAGAGAGAGAAAGAGAGAGAGGGATGTAAGGAGAGAGAGAGGGGGGGAGGCAGCCTACACAATACACACAGAGGTACAGACAGCGAAGGTAACAACACCATCAAGAATCCTGAATCTCACCCTTCTGCCGCCTTTCCCAAGCTAGTTTCTTTCAGGGGCCACATAGGGGCCCCAAATCACAACAGCTCAAATCAGCGTCCCACACCCTCATACAGTTGTATTTTGGTATTAAAACTCCATTTAGAACTTATTAGGTGGCTGTTAGCTCATAAAGTCCACAAAAGGAGCTTTAAACACTCGCTTAGGCTTGAGAAGCAAGAGAGTCCTGTTCAGTGAAATATGGGTGTATCAAATTGGTATTTTTGTTGTAAAGAAGAAATCTGGTGAAACACTCTGCCCTGTGACTGATCTGTGTAAAACAACAGAAAGTGAGTTAAATTTGACTCCAAAGTACAACAGGTCACTGGAAGCCATCAACTCAGTGTGTACAGGCTAAAAAGGCCTGCTTCTACCTTTTAGAGGCATTCATGTAGAAATCTCTACATGAGTCCTGTTCAGTGAAATATGGCTGTATGAAATTGGTATTATTTGTTGTAAAGGTGAGGTGTGGTGAAACACTCTGTCCTGTGACTGATCTGTGTAAAACAACAGAAAGTGAGTTAAATTTGACTCCAAAGTACAACAGGTCACTGGAAGCCATCAACTCAGTGTGTACAGGCTAAAACAGCCTGCTTCTACCTTTTTGAGGCTTTCATGTAGAAATCTCTACATGAGTCCTGTTCAGTGAAATATGGCTGTATGAAATTGGTATTGTTTGTTGTAAAGGTGAGATGTGGTGAAACACTCTGTCCTGTGACTGATCTGTGTAAAACAACAGAAAGTGAGTTAAAATTGACTCCAAAGTACAACAGGTCACTGGAAGCCATCAACTCAGTGTGTAAAGGCTAAAACAGCCTGCTTCTACCTTTTAGAGGACTTTCATGTAGAAATCTCTGAGTTGAGCTCCAAATGGCTTCAAACTTACCCAAAGACTCACAGAGACAACCCATCAAGAATCCTGAATCTCACCCTTCTGCCGCCTTTCCCAAGCTAGTTTCTTTCAGGGGCCACATAGGGGCCCCAAATCACAACAGCTCAAATCAGCGTCCCACACCCATCATACAGTTGTATTTTGGTATTAAAACTCCATTTAGAACTTATTAGGTGGCTGTTAGCTCATAAAGTCCACAAAAGGAGCTTTACACACTCACTTAGGCTTGAGAAGCAAGAGAGTCCTGTTCAGTGAAATATGGGTGTATCAAATTGGTATTTTTTGTTGTAAAGAAGAAATCTGGTGAAACCTCTGCCCTGTGACTGATCTGTGTAAAACAACAGAAAGTGAGTTAAAATTGACTCCAATGTACAACAGGTCACTGGAAGCCATCAACTCAGTGTGTACGGCTAAAACAGCCTGCTTCTACCTTTTAGAGGCATTCATGTAGAAATCCCTACATGAGTCCTGTTCAGGGAAATAGGCTGTATGAAATTGGTATTGTTTGTTGTAAAGGTGAGATGTGGTGAAACACTCTGTCCTGTGACTGATCTGTGAAAACAACAGAAAGTGAGTTAAATTTCACTCCAAAGTACAACAGGTCACTGGAAGCCATCAACTCAGTGTACAGGCTAAACAGCCTGCTTCTACCTTTAGAGGCATTCATGTAGAAATCCCTACATGAGTCCTGTTCAGGGAAATATGGCTGTATGAAATTGGTATTGTTTGTTGTAAAGGTGAGATGTGGTGAAACACTCTGTCCTGTGACTGATCTGTGTAAAACAACAGAAAGTGAGTTAAATTTGACTCCAAAGTACAACAGGTCACTGGAAGCCATCAACTCAGTGTGTACAGGCTAAAACAGCCTGCTTCTACCTTTTTGAGGCATTCATGAAGAAATCTCTACATGAGTCCTGTTCAGTGAAATATGGCTGTATGAATTGGTATTGTTTGTTGTAAAGGTGAGATGTGGTGAAACACTCTGTCCTGTGACTGATCTGTGTAAAACAACAGAAAGTGAGTTAAAATTGACTCCAAAGTACAACAGGTCACTGGAAGCCATCAACTCAGTGTATAAAGGCTAAAACAGCCTGCTTCTACCTTTTAGAGACTTTCATGTAGAAATCTCTGAGTTGAGCTCCAAATGGCTTCAAACTTACCCAGAAGACTCACAGAGACAACACCATCAAGAATCCGAATCTCACCTCTGCCGCCTTCCCAAGCTAGTTCTTTCAGGGCCACATAGGGCCCCAAATCACAAACAGCTCAAATCAGCGTCCCACACCCATCATCCAGTTGTATTTTGGTATTAAACTCCATTTAGAACTTATTAGGTGGCTGTTAGCTCATAAAGTCCACAAAAGGAGCTTTACACACTCGCTTCGGCTTGAGAAGCAAGAGAGTCCTGTTCAGTGAATATGGGTGTATCAATTGGTATTTTTTGTTGTAAAGAGAAATCTGGTGAAACACTCTGCCCTGTGACTGATCTGTGTCACAACCGAAAGTGAGTTAAATTTGACACCAAAGTCAACAGGTCACTGGAAGCCATCACTCAGTGTGTAAGGCTAAAAAGGCCTGCTTCTACCTTTTGAGGCTTCATGTAGAAATCTCTACATGAGTCCTGTTCAGTGAAATGTGGTTATCAAATTGGTATTGTTTTGTTGTAAAGGTGAGATGTGGTGAACACTCTGTCCTGTGATGATCTGTGTAAAACAACAGAAAGTGAGTTAAATTTGACTCCAAGGTACACAGGTCATGGAAGCCATCAACTCAGTTGTACAGGCTAAAACAACCTTCTTCTACCTTTTTGAGGCTTTCATGTAGAAATCTCTACATGAGTCCTGTTCAGTGAAATATGGCTGTATGAAATTGGTATTGTTGTTGTAAGATGAGATGTGGTGAAACACTCTGTCCTGTGACTGATCTGTGTAAAACAACAGAAAGTGAGTTAAAATTGACTCCAAAGTACACAGGTCACTGGAAGCCATCAACTCTGTGTACAGGCTAAAAAGGCCTGCTTCTACCTTTTAGAGGCATTCATGTAGAAATCTCTACATGGTCCTGTTCAGTGAAATATGGCTGTATGAAATTGGTATTGTTTGTTGTAAAGGTGAGATCTGGTGAAAAACTCTGTCCTGTGACTGATCTGTGTAAAACAACAGAAAGTGAGTTAAATTTGACTCCAAAGTACAACAGGTCACTGGAAGCCATCAACTCAGTGTGTACAGGCTAAAAACAGCCTGCTTCTACCTTTTAGAGGCTTCATGTAGAAATCTCTACATGAGTCCTGTTCAGTGAAATGTGGTGTATCAAATTGGTATTGTTTGTTGTAAAGGTGAGAGTGGTGAAACACTCTCCTTGACTGATCTGTGTCAACAACAGAAAGTGAGTTAAATTGACTCCAAGGTACAACAGGTCACTGGAAGCCATCAACTCAGTGTGTACAGGCTAAAACAACCTTCTTCTACCTTTTTGAGGCTTTCATGTAGAAATCTCTACATGAGTCCTGTTCAGTGAAATATGGGCTGTATGAAATTGGTATTGTTTGTTGTAAAGGTGAGAGTGGTGAAACACTCTGTCCTGTGACTGATCTGTGTAAAACAACAGAAAGTGAGTTTAAATTTGACTCCAAAGTACAACAGGTCACTGGAAGCCATCAACTCAGTGTGTAAAGGCTTAAAACAGCCGCTTCTACCTTTTAGAGACTTTCATGTAAAATCTCTGAGTTGAGCTCCAAAGGCTTCAAACTTACCCAGAAGACTCACAGAGACAACACCATCAAGAATCCTGAATCTCACCCTTCTGCCGCCTTTCCCAGCTAGTTTCTTTCAGGGGCCACATAGGGGCCCCAAAAACAACAGCTCAAATCAGCGTCCCACACCATCATCAGTTGTATTTTGGTATTAAAACTCCATTAGAACTTATTAGGTGGCTGTTAGCTCATAAAGTCCACAAAAGGAGCTTTACACACTCGCTTCGGCTTGAGAAGCAGAGAGTCCTGTTCAGTGAAATATGGCTGTATGAAATTGGTATTATTTGTTGTAAAGGTGAGATGTGGTGAAACACTCTGTCCTGTGACTGTCTGTGTAAAACAACAGAAGTGAGTTAAAATTGACTCAAAGTACAACAGGTCACTGGAAGCCATCAAACTCAGTGTGTACAGGCTAAAACAGACTGCTTCTACCTTTTAGAGGCATTCATGTAGAAATCTCTACATGAGTCCTGTTCAGTGAAATATGGCTGTATGAAATTGTATTGTTTGTTGTAAAGAAGAAATCTGGTGAAAACACTCTGCCCTGTGACTGATCTGTGTCAAACAACCGAAAGTGAGTTAAATTT
>NW_024044150.1:0-8488 GCF_014851395.1 Micropterus salmoides
GAGGCATATTGATTCGGGGGTAGCAGCTGTCTGAATTTCCATTTGTTGGAAATTAAGAACCCAGTCCCACCCCTCCTCCCAGACGGCCGGGGGGTGTGGGTGAAAGAGTAATTGGTGGACTGCGCAGCGGGGTAGCAGAGTTTTCTGGTTTGATCCAGGTCTCAGCTCAACTCTTATTTGCCCTAGTTACTGTTATCTTAGATTTATTAGTATAATATTACTGAATTGTAATGCTTTTCAATACTTTTACGTTACTTTTGAGTTCCTTTCACTGCTATTTAATGGGTGCATTATTCAGATCGTAAAATGTGCCTGCATAGATTGGTTCTAGTGATGTGCATATTGCAGTTACATCTGCGGATTGAGTGGGTCTTTAGCTGCGTTTCCACCAAAAGTACCTGAGACTTTTTTCCCCAGAAGGTGCTTTTCAAGGAACTAAAACATTCCTTCAGCCCATCGTTGTGTGCGTTTCCACCTATCTAAGACTTTCTCTATGTACACAAAAGGCCTATTTCTGTCAAATATTGTTCACAAATCTGTCAAAATCTGTGTTAGTGAGCACTTCTCCTTTGGCGGGATAATTCATCCACCTCACAGGTATGGCATATCAAGGTGCTGATCAGACAGCATGGGTATTGCACAGGTGTGCCTTAGTGTGGCCACAATAAAAGGCCACTCAAAAATGTTTTTGTGAACAATATTTGAGAGAAAAATGCCTTTTATGTGTACATAGAGAAAGTCTTGAACTCTGAGTTCAGCTCATGATAAATGTGGGCAAAAACAAAATTGGTGCATTTATAATTTTGTTCAGTGAACATCAGATTTGATTGGAATATAATGAAAAACTGTAAGCTTTGTTTGTACACTAAAAATAGCAATTTTTTGTGTGGGAACATAAAGAAGACACATAAGATCAAAGTTCGTTACATATTTAACAACAAACTGGATAAAGCTATCAAGTTCTTAAAAGAACTCCGGCACAGATTCATTCCAGAAATGGCAGTGCCATGTAAAGATGAAGTTTTGTTGGGCTCCTCATGGGACTATCATTTTCATACTATTTCTCTTTTTAAATCACTCTCTGCGACCCTACACGCTTTCATAAAGAAGTTGACACGTTTCTCAAACTGCTGAGAGGAAAATGCCAGAAAGTCGCCAAGGAAACAAGTCTGAGTCAGAGGTGAACGTTTATGCTAACACTAGTGCTAGTGCAGCAGATGATGCAAACGGCGATAACTAACATGCAGTGCTGCTGGCTATTGAGTCCTTAAAACAAGATTTGATGGTGAAAATGGAAGAAAAGGCTCCGGAGCCAGATTGGCCAGATTCAGACCGAACTATGATGTGTGGTGGAACAAGTTGATAATGAGTGCAAGTGGCAAAGAGTCGAGTGTCTGAGCTGGAGGCTGAGGTTAGCGGTCAGTTGGGCTCATTTGCCTGTCAGCGTTATGAAAAAAGAACTGGCCATACTGAGAGACCGCTGCAAGGATTTGGAGGCGAGATCGCGGAGCTGCAATATATGCTTAACGGGAGTGACGGAAGGCCGTGAGCATGGGCAACATACGTCCAGTTTTGTGACTGAATCTCGAGAAGCCTCCCACCATAGACCGGGCACACCGCACCCTCCACAGTAATCCGACTTCTCGTTTGGTATACTATGATATCCTTGTCAACGAGTGGAAAAAGAACCATGCTACACCATGGACAATATGTATCTGGAAGAATGGGTCAATTTTTGTTTTATTTACATTGTACATTATCAACATATTCAGCTTTAATGGATTCATTGAGACAAGAGATTAATTGAGTTCTACATTTGTTCCTGTGTGGAGCACACATGGTAAGCAGTTTAGGAGAGGAGGTTGACTAGAAGAGCTGGCAGTCTCCATGCCAGAAACAAGCGATGCTGTGTTCATGTTTTTATTGTTTAAGATTGTTAGGGTTACATGTTGCTTTATGTCTTTTAACGTGTATTCAGGTACCCCCCCCCCCGATGTTCTGGGTCTCTGATGTGTCAAATGATGAATCTCCAGTCTGAAAGGACCTTTTTAAGGAAGGGCACATTTCGTTTGAACAGTTAAAGAAAGACTGACGAGAAAAGAAAGACAGTATCCCTCAGTCAGATTTCTTTATATACCCGCAGGTACGGAGTTATGTAAAAACACATCTCTTTAATAACCCCTCAGAGTACATGGATAGATGAATGTTTGAACATGGATCCAGTTGACAGAGGTGACAATATCCAGAGAATTGCCATCTTACCACTTAATCGTTTAGAAGCATTAATCGTTTAGAAGAAGGTAGACTGGCAGGCAGCATTTACATTGGTACACTCCTCATCACTATGTATTTGACAGGGGTTGCTGCAGTTTAAGGTTCTGCACAGAATACATTTATTTGCAAGTAAGCTAGCCAAACTCTACCCCAGTTAAGATCCGACTTGCATCAGATGCAGGCGGGACCCACCTCGGACCCACCTCAGTCACATGTTGTAGTTATGCCCGAAACTGACTATTTTGGACAGGTATATTTGATACTTTCATATATGTAATAAAGTTATTAGTCCCAACCCATTAACTGCACTATTTGGGGTCATTCCTCTGGAGACACAAATAACGAGGGACCAGGCCGAGGCTATAGCATTCTCCACCCTACTGGCTCCCCCACCCTTCTCATTGGCACTGGGTGGAGGTGGTGATATCCCATCTCAAACTAGAACTCAAATACACTCAAAAAACAATCAGTAAAAATAAATGGAATAAGAAAAGAACACTGGCACAGAGAAAGAAAGAAAGAAACGGTTTGGAAGGTCATTAAAACATTTCCAACCGACAAGAGCAACAGAGATCAGCTGCAACACTCACGTCTGTGTCCACCTGAGTGTTGGAAAAACATGATTTTTAATGAGCTTTATTACCTGCTGTAATCAGCTGTTCCATTTGTTTTGGAGAGGAGGAGACCGACTTCGGCTCCGTATAGAAACAATTTAGAGCCCAGTGTATAGCATAACTCGATCAGCTGTTCGCTGTAAACACACCACTGCATGCTAACTGCTGTTTCCAAGCAATACATTGAATGCCGACATACGATCTCAGGCCGAGCAGGGACGCACGGAACTAAATTTAGACCCTGGTCCCTGAGGTGGAAACGCAGTTGGTTCCTCCAAAAGGTTCCTATTTCGAGGGTATAGTTCCTTTGATCGAAACACAGCTATTGGCAGAAAAATTAACATTCTAATTAATAATCTGGTTGCAGATGGGTGAAATGGTCTCCCCATTAATAAGGACACTGTGTGCATTTCCACACAAGGTTTATATATAATACATAACTTCACTGATTATTTAAATCTCCCAAAATCTCCCACACAGTATTGGTCAGGATGCACTGACAGCACTCTTTGATCGTGAAAGTAAATCATTAAAGAAACCACATATAGAAAAATATTTTTACGCATGATCCGTATCAGTTTTAGAGACTCTTCTAAATTTCACAAATCATGTTTTCAGCCATCTTGTAGTTTGCACCCTGCCTACAATCGATTCTTTTTGATGTAATGTTCCGCGATGTTGGTGAATTATAAAAACAAACTTTGTAAAAGCTTTGTAACACACGTTACTGAGATTGTCACTGGTATACTATAACAGAAATTTTATTAGTAATGCATTATATCACTGTTACTGCAAAAAGCAACAGTACTGTAATTAAGTTATTATTATTATGTCTGTTGCTCACTGGTTCTGAATACACATACAGTCAAACCACGGTCACAGGAGGGGCGGGATGTTGATCAGCCTGCAAATCAGCCACCCAAAAAGCAGCGGAGGGAGGCTTTGGCAGACTACGCTGGTGCAGCGTGTGGGAGCAGTAGATAAACAAAAGACAAGCATCAAATGCCACTGCGAAATGGATAGCTACACACTGCATGCTGGTTAGTATTAGGGAAGATGTCGATCTTAGGAATGTTGTTAATAAATCACAACATAGTCGCTTGGCCCCGAGGGGTTGGTCTTTGATCCAGTGATCAGACACAGCTCTCTGCGAGTAAAAGGCAGGCCCACTATGGAGAGTAACCATGGCAACGGCTTCTGTGCGCTACACAGCTGTAGCCTATTCACTTAAATGATCCTATCTAATGCTCTGTTATGTATACTAAACAGTAAACAGGATCACTCTCTCTTCCAATGATTTGTGCTGTGCGTCGTGTACAAAAAGTTCAAAACAATTCACTTCAGCAGCGAGCGGGCATGTGCGTGAGGCGAGCACAACCGCAACAATTTCACAGGCACACGCCCACTTGTCGCCACGCCTTGTGCTTGAACACTTCACCTCACTCTAACAGGGACACTTACTGAACATACACTGTTTTGCTGCTCCCTGATAAAAGAAAAATGTTCCTGCTGATACCTGCTTGAAAAAAAAAAAAAACCACAACTCTATTTGTAAACAAGCAAGGTAATGCAAGATAAAAGGTAATGCCTTGGCAGTGGCAAATAGTTATTGTTTTATACGATTTGAATACATTAATGTTTAAGTTGAGATTTACAAGAAATATTTTATTGCTAGCGTGTAAAGGGAATACTGCTGTTGACAAGCACCTTAGTTGTTTAAAGTGTTTGCAAACCACGTTATTGGACTTGTAGTACATTTAAATTAAAAGTGCGCAATACACTACTTTAGAGGCGAGGAGTAGCCAGGACGGCGCTGTGGAGGAAGCCCGAGAGGAGAGGACCAGAGGATGAGCCCAGCCGACAGAACAGAGGACAAGGGTGAGTGAGCCTGGGAGGGAAAGCAGAGAGACAGCGTTAACACAGGGAATAACCGGGGGCTGGAAAACAGAGATCACTTCAACAATCAAGCAAACATGGTGTGGAGAACCGGGGTTGATATACAGGCAGGGATGAGGTTGATTACTGGCAGGTGTGGCAGGCTGACGAGGTGCAGGTGCGGGTCGTTGGTTGGGCTCAGGAGCGGAGGGAGAGAGAGGAGGAGAACATGCAGGGGAGGAGACACAGGGAGGCAGGCAGAATACAGGAGAACAAAACAGTGGGAGAAAAAAACCCGAGAAAAGACCAGGACACTCACCGTCAGCCGGGCTGGCCCCACAACAACAGACTCTATGCATGACTATTAAAATGACAATATTAACCTTGTCCAGAGTATAACCTCAACCTGAACCAGGCTGTGAGGACCTCATTGACCATAAAGGTGTCACCCCGACACTTCCCAGAGACTAACTTCATCCGGAACCAGCCTGTCACAATCCTTTTGAATAAAGGTCAAGATGCTAAACTGCCCAAACATGGTAACGAAGTTCCTCTTTCAGATTATCAAAGACCCCCTTCCTCAGTCTTGACTCTCTACCCCACCAAAGAGCCATTAATTTGGACTCTTAACATGCCCTCTCACTTTCACATCTAGGTGTGAGAAACTCTAGACGCCAGAGAAGGACGCTGCCCTGAATTCCTTTGTGTGGACAAATGAATATTGTCTCCTTATAAACTTGCCTATTACCTTGTTTTAATAAAAGGAATCTTTAAGTTACTTTAGTACAGTAGGTGTCTCCACTTCCATTTGAGTAGTTATATTACCTTTGTTGTTGTTGAATAGAAAAACCCATAAATAAGTTAATTTTGCACTGCTCTTTAATTTTCAGCAATGATCACTAACACTTATTCAATTTATGTTTTAACTAATGCTTTACTAACACTTTCTGACACTTCTTTTAGAAATGATATGATACAGAAATGTTATCCTTTGCTACTTAATTAATTTCCTCAGCTCCTGAGAAATGATTGTTTTAAAGAAATAATTCTCCTTTCATTGGACCAGAGCCCCCCCCCCCCCTCACTCTGTATTTTATTGTGTATAATCTGATGCCATGTTCGTGTAACTTGCTTATATTCTCTAAGTAAGAATGTTTAACAGCCAGTATTATCCAGGAAATGTTGAGTCAAGTTTCTTTCATCCTCAAATCCTGAAAATGTGTTTAACTGGTAACCATCTAATCGTTACAATGATTACTTAATAGTTTCCTTTTTATCAAATGCTTAAAACTAAGAACGGTGTAACTGTTGGACATTTAAGGTTTGATTGTGGGAAGGTATTTGACTGAAATACACCAAATGGACTTTGAAACAGACATTAAAGTTAACGGCCAGCCTCTCTCAGGAGACTGGAAACAAAGCCCTCCCCCTTGGGGGATACGCCCCAAACAACAAAAGCACAGAGCCAACCACGCTTCGCTCTTCTCTTTTCTTCTTCCTCGGTACCTCTTCAGCAGCTGTTGGCACATGCTCAGCGTGCGCCGTCTCCCAGCAACACCCTAAGGAGTCCGGCCCGGCATTGCCGCGAAGATTTCCTTGTTCTTTTCAAGCCACACACGCGAAGTCTCGCTCCCTTTCGTGGAAGTTATCTTTTTCTTTTGTTTGTTTGTAAAGTTAGCAGAACGTTTCAGTTGCGCAACTCTGAATTCAAGAACGACCAAGTTCTTTTAAGCTTTATTTTAGTCTAATTAACTTTTACTGTTCCCACCGAAGTTCGTACCCAGCCACGTGGGCCCGTTACGCCAGCAGTAACAAATGGACATCAAACCAGAACACAGGGTCAGGGTTAACTGCCAGGCCAAGGACGGCCCTCCTACTACCAGTGTTTTTCTTCATCCAGACAAAGCGGAAGAACCCCCGGGGAAATCCCTAGCACCCAGCCAGGAATTGGGCAGCTAGCGTGGGACCACTCAACCCAACCTACGGCTGACAACAACCAGTAAGGCAGAACCAACCCGGCATTCTGTGTCAGTATGTCCGTTAGTCTAATCCTTAGCCAAAGTCCTAGCCAGTTATTACCATAACTTGTTTTTATTGGTTCTTTGCCTCTTTAGACTCAAATCTTTTCCACAATAGACATCATTCTCATTGTTTGCATTCTGTCTGTTTAGTCATTGTTTATTTCTTTGATGTATATTTAACCGCATTTATTTCACCTTAGTTAATAAATTTCACCTAAATCACAGGAAATGTGTGTGTGTATTGTTTAACTCCAGGTCACTGTCACGGAGGATTACGCCTTCGATATAAGATTGACTGACTGATTGATTAGATTGATTTAAGATAATTAAGGAATTACTGCTAACTGATCACTAGGAAATAATTGTATAATTATTAAGCTATACTCAAGGTTCCTAAAGCCTTGGGCGGACAGCAAATCTTTAGAGTTTAAGAGTTTTATGAATTAATATTTCCGAATATTAAAATTCAAGATTTTTAAGTTACGTAGGTACACTAGAGTTATCAGCATACATGAAAGCCCCTTGGCTCCGTGATCCTGGCCTGCTGCTGTATTTAAATTTACCTGATAGACCCATGGTACCTCCATACAGATGTGTGCTGATCCTTTAAAAGGATTAATCCACACGAGGCACCTGGACCTGATGGCTATTCCTACCTGTCCATAGCCTGTTCTCATTAAAGGTTCAGTTTGTAAGTTCTAGTGGAATCTAGTAGTGAGGGTTGCGAATTGCACCCCCCCTCCCCCTACCCAAGCAAACAGTATAGCTATGGTGGCTGAGACAGGACAAAGATGTCATCTACGAGATAAAAGAGATTGCCAGTCAAGAAATTAGGTTTCTTTAGATAGATGTGTTAAGAAATTTTATTAATTATGTAAACCAAATGTTTTTTTGAATATTATTGTTACTTTTCCATTAATAAACAGCCAAATGAAGAAATGTCTCATACTCCTGTAATACATTATTTTACATCTTGGGAGGGTTGGCTCATCTGGGCTAACATACCAAAGTAAATGAAGAAATTCTCAAACACTATCACATCTAGTGCATCAAGTATGACCACTGACAGATAACAGGACAATGTAAGCCTCACTGTTTCTGCACCACAGTTCATTATAAACCACATAATACATGAAGTTTACAAAGGCATAGTTAGGTGAGGATCAAGGCTCCTCTCACTTTGCTAAATTAGATAAGCAATCTGCAAATGTCTTTAGAATTTTTTGAAATACAACAAACACAAAGTAGTACTGACAGCCATAATTTCAGCTTGTGGTAAAACGGTGCAATGTTTTTAATGGGCATTTAGCATGTGAAAGAAATTACATATTTGTGTGCACAGTGGGGAAGCAATATCCAATAACATTTTTTAATGCAAATTCGGAAAGTATTTATTATTGGTCACTTGATAGGCACACGGTCTTGTTATATATCACCATTAGCAGTAAAAGAAATACATGTTTTCCACCAGGGCAGTAAAATGTGAAGTTTAGCCGCTGATCTGAGCTTTCCTGCCGTTACCGTTTCATTAACAATAATATTAATCAGCTGTTTGTCTCAGGAAGGTAACAGTGCATTTCTGTCCACATAACAAAGCCATAACAGAGGCTGGAGAATAACTACATGAAATTACAATCCAACTACATATTTTTTCTACCAGCACAGTAAAAGTTTAGCTGGCTGATCTGAGCTTCGATGCTGGAC